>NC_045732.1:65095313-65359640 GCF_009834535.1 Camelus ferus | reverse complement strand
TTCTACCAGTTTCCTCCTCTGGATGGTCAGCAGTGGCAACGGAAGGATGGAATTTTGACATCGTCCCTTGCCTTTTCTTTCTTTCTTGTTCTATTATTCTTTAAGGCCCTAGTTTCACTCTAAAATGATCCTGTTGTGATTTTTTTAAGACCTAAATAAAGAGATAGCATATGAAAAATCAGGTTTTCTTTGACGAGCAAAAGAAAGATGTGAAAAATGTGACACAGGCCAACCATAGGACCCATAGCACAGAGGGAAACAATCTTATTTTAAAAAGAAGACCACTTTTCACTTTAACTCCACTAGTCAAGTATCTTTTATTCAGAAATCTTGTTGTATCTTTTCAGTTCATGCTGAGGTGAGATCATTGTTAAGTTTACTGAGCTTCAAATAGAAAGGTATCTGGGAAGGGTGGACTCTCAGTAAACTTGTTTGTTTACTCAAAATGAGTGCCAGGACTCAACAAACTTGCGGAAGCTCCCTAGCGACTACCTGCACTTCTAATTGCAGTTTATTTTTGTCAGGCTTTGTTCCCATATACCCTTGGCTACACATTAAAAACAGCCTCAAGATTATCAAGCAGGAGTGTAAAGAGAACCACAAGGAGAATTTTAGGAGAAAGAAGCAGGGATTAAACCCAGGTGAAGAGATGTGCAGACAGTCGCTCCTTGTAAGTCTGAAGACAGAAATTTTGAATTGCATTATCTAAAAGGAATGGCAACAGCAAGGCAGGTGGAGATGTGACCTCAAAATCCTTGAAGATGAAACTTGTGATATTAGAGGAGGTATTATTAAGCAGAGTGGGGGAGTGGCTAGTAATGCAGGTTATGGTGTGAAATGGTCAGACTATATGCTACCGCATCAGCAAAAACTGTCCTTTGCATCAGGGCATGTTGATGCTTGAGTAATTGAGGCATTATAAGGCAGGCACCATCCTATTACAGTGACCACCATCCTTATGGAGCTTTATATAGGACGCTAGAGCAGTCTTCAGTGGTGTTTTTAAACAACAGAAAAGTTGCATGATGCACGCTTTCCTCTGATTCTGGTCCATGCAAGTCACTTCCTGTAAGGGAATGACTAATTTAGCAATGATATAACAGGTTCCATAGAAAGTACTCCTGTGATTGTCATCTAGAGTACTAAGATTACTTCCCACTTTACGAATGAGGGGAGGGTAATATTGATGAGAACCCCAAGGGGATAGAAAGGGCAGCAGCACTTTTGTAAAGAGGGAAGAGCAGACTGAATCCTGGGGACCTTTGGCTAGGGAGTGGGTCTGGGTCTGAGAAAGGCCTGTATGTGGGATACAACACATCTGTCATAGCCTATAGTTATCATAATCAAACTTTATCATTTTGCAAATGAGAAACCAAGGAACAGTGAGGTAAATAAATGCACAGCCATTTTTTCAAGTACACCTCATTAATTGAATGGGTTTATATCTTTTGATTCCCAGCTCAAGCATGATCCTGTTGGACTACAGTGCCCCTAACAGACATATACCAAAGAAAGATGGTCCTACTCAAGTGTGAAGAATCAAAGAGTTAACTAGACTTGGAGTGGATCTACTTTTTCCTTTTTAAGTTTGACTGAAACAAACTAGATGTTGAAAGAATGAGAAGATATCTTCTGCCTTGAGAACTTGATTTTTATGTGCGTTGAGAACTGAAGCATCCTAGCATGGTGTAACAGAAAGGCATTGGATATAAGTACTTATTTCTTCATTTGGCATTAATGTGTGACCTAATTCTCGGAGACACAGTTTCCTCATCTGTAAAGTGGAGATAGTAACGGTGCCTAATTTATACTGCTATTGTGAAGATTAAAAGAGATAATGCATGTAAAGCACTTTATACAGTATTCGGCATATGGAAATAGCTCAACAAATGTTCATTGGTCTTTCTTTTTCCACTTGTACAGGAGCTGGTCTAGTGCACTTAGCCTGGGTCAAAAATCATGGCTCTAAAGAGTTCTCTGAATTAGTTAAAGCCCTTTGGGCTGTATGTAGGATGGCTCATCTCTCTGTAAGTATATTCCCAAATATGGGTTTTAGCGTACGTTCAGATGTGGCTTTGCTCATCCAGCAAAACCCTAGACCACAAGAACTTTATTTTTATGATTCCTTTTCCTCCTCATTATTATCTTAGACTCCAGAAGACAGGGCTGAATTTCACAGGCAGCTCTGTAATTCAGGTTAAGAGACATAAGGCTAGAAAGTCCACCATAGCTGGACTTTGGGCTTTGCTTGTCCTCGGGCAGGGATTCTTAGCCTCCACAATACTGACATTTTCATCTGGATACTTCTCTGTTGCGTGTGGGGTGCTGTACTGTGCACTACAGGATGTTTAGCAGCATCCCTGGCCTCTACCCACTAGAATGCCAGTAGCACCCCATCCCTCCCCTGAGTTGTGATGACCAAAAGTATCTCCAGACATTGCCAAGTGTCCCCTGGGGAGGGGGCAACTTTGTTTCCAGTTGAGAATGAGCCTTAGGAGAAACGAATCTGCTAGCTCTTTGGCACACAAACATCCTGTAGTATAGGCTAATGAAATCTTTAGGAATGATTGGAAATTTAAAAGGCAAATGATGAGTGACTTCAGGCAGAGGAACAAGGAACAGTCTGGATTTTGAAAAAGAACCATTTTATTCATCAGGCCTTATGGATACAGAAATAAATAAAACATAGGTCCTGTTCTGGAGGAGCTCACATTTTAATGGGAGAGGCCACCACTTGAAAAATGAGAAAGCCATGGAGTGAGTGCTTTGTTGGGAAAAAATGGAAGTTGCTATGGGACAATGAGAGCCAGAGAATGGGCACCCATCATAGTTGGCTGCAGGGAAGGCTTTCCAGAAGACATCACATTTGAGCTGAAGAATGAGTAAGACAGCCTGGCAAAGATAAAGGGAGGATAGAAGAGACATAAGAGAATTGGGGGTTTGGAGGGAAATGCAAATCATTTAGGTTGGCTGGGAGAGGAGTGCTCAAGAACAAGGAGTGGTGGAAGAGAGGGCTTGTCAGACAGATAGGCAGATCATGAAAGTCCCTCTAAGTCACATGAAAGACTCAATTCTGAGAACTATCAAGAGCCATTGAGTTTCTCCATCATGCTGCTTAGATTTAGGGAAGATTAGCTGCAGTGTGGAAAACAGATTGGAAGTAAGGCGACCGGTCAGGAGGCTATTATTGTAGTCCGGGGAGAGATGATTTTAACTTGAGTTAGAGTAGTGGCAGTGGGAAGGAATTCAAGATCTATGGTGACCAGTCAGGAGGCTATTATTGTAGTCCGGGGAGAGATGATTTTAACTTGAGTTAGAGTAGTGGCAGTGGGAAGGAATTCAAGATCTATTTAGGTGATGAGAGCAGTAGGATTTGGGGACTAGTTAGGAATGAGGACAGTTTCTGGCTTGTGGTACTTGTCATGTTATTCACTAGTATGGAAGAGGTTTGGAAGGAAGATGAAGTTTAAGTTTGGAAAAGTTGAATTTGAATGTGATCATTGAGGTGGGGATATCTGGTCAGCATTAAATATATGAGTTTGACGATCAGGAGAAAATTTAGGGTAGAGATACAAGATTGAGAGTCATCAGGGGAAACTGAAGCTATGGAAATGAATGAGATTGTCCAAGGAGAATGTGTATACTGTAAAGAGATGAGGGCTCAGCTTATTCCTATGGCCTGGTTCTTCACTTCATTTGTGTCACATCCTCTGAGAGGCTTTCCTTGACAAATGTATGCAAAATATCACCCCATCACTCTATTCCTTTACCCTGTTTTTATTTAGTAACACATTACTATCCCATATTAGGTTAGGTATATAACCCATTAGCCTTTTGGTTACTCTCAGATATTTACAATAGTTTGACTAACAGGCATTAAAAAGTTCAACCACTCAAAACCAAAATTTCTATCTCACATTCAGTTTAAAGCTTCTGTAGCCTCCAACCTCCAGTGCCTCGGGACTAGAGATCACACAGATCTCCAGTGAAGAAAGGTGACTTGGTCTGTTCTTTCACTCTCCTTGCTCCACTTCCTCCCCTACTTGCTCTGCTGCTTGGGCTTCCTCCAGTGTGTGTGGGGGAGGGTAGGTAGAAAGAGGGAGTCTTAAAGGGACAGCCCAAACTTAATTGACTGTGGCTGGTGTAATCTGGCTATCAGTGTCCTTTGTAATGCCTCAATACTGCCTTTTTTGTAATGTGCTTTTGTAATTTCTTCAGAGACTCCTTCACTCCCCATCCGCCTAGCGGACCTCATCTCTGCACCATTCCTGATGGGGACAATGTGTGCCCTGACTGCCCTGCCTGTCTCCCTCCTTGGCTCTTGCCTACACAACTTTCTTCTCATGGAATCCTCATTCTTGCTGCTGGAGTTGCCAGATACACTCTAAGAAAACTCCCTGGCCCACTGAAAACATGGTCCCTTGGAAGCCTAGACCTCTTTCTTTGCCCTGCTGCTGTGAACAACTTCAACCAGCCTCCTGCCTTCAGATTTCTTCAGGTAAAAGTCAAGCACAAGTTTCTATCTTCTTTGACACCACAGGACACATGTGAAGTTCTCCCATGAACTCTTCCTGCTTCAGTGGCAACACAGGCAGGCCTAAAAATTTCTGTTGTGCAGAAGACTTCAGCCTGGGAGTAAGATGCCAGTTTCCCCTCTTGAAAGGTTTAACTGGGACCAGTTTGCTTGGCTTGAGCAGGGGAAATGCAGTGCTTTCTGTTCCTATGAATTCCCCTCAAAAAATTCTCTTTCTTTTCCTCTAGTTAATCTCTAGAATTCTCCTATATGGAATGGAAATGACTGGTGAGTAATGATAATTGAAATACCAGTTTAGCTACCTCTTAGTAAGTCTTATTTAATGTGTTATTTATTACTGAGAAGCAATATAAAGTACTAGTTAAGAACATGGACTCTGGAACCATTCTGGCTTCAGATCTCACCATTTGACTTCTCTGTGTGCCTCAGTTCCTTTATTTGTAAAATGGGAATAATAATGGTATCTACATTATGGGATTTTTGTGAGGACTGAATGTGTGTGTGAGAGTCTTAGATTCATATTTTAGAGTAATAGCAAGTGCTATGTGTGTTTGCTATTAGTGCTGTTTATTTTTCTTTGACTTAGAACGTTAGCTCCATGTGTGCAAGATCTTTTTTTGTTTACTGCTGCATTCCCAGCTCTTAAAAACAGTTCATTTAACAGGCACTAGTAAATGTTAGTGCCCTCAGACTTCTCCTGAATAAATTAATGTGACACTTAAACTTTCAATGTTAAGGTATGGGCAGAGAATGTGGGGTCTGAGAAGAATAAGAAAGATAATGAAAGATAGGAGAACCAGGAGACTGCAGTGTTCCAAAAGCCATAGGAGAGGAGACTTTAAAAAGAAGAAATGGGCAACAGTGGCAAAAGAAAATAAAACAGATACGGCCATTAACTTTTGTAACAAGGCGCCCCTATCTTTTGCTTTCATATCCTGGTAAGTAATGGTTTTCCTTCCTTCAGAGATACTTTTATTAGAATGAATGACCATTCAGATTCAAATCTTTGAATAGGTCTTAAAAGTCATCAGCCTCCAAAGAACAAACCAGTCCTGCACTTATTTAGTTTTGGCCATGACTGCAAAGGACCCATCTTCAATACATTTCAGTACATTTTCCCTGACCTGGACTCTCCTCTTGAATGAAACAGCAAAACCTGCTATTAACATCTGCATACAACTCCATGCCACTCCTGCTAAGGATACCCTTCTCCCTTTTCCCTTCCCCTAATCCATCCCCTCTTTTCAAGAGTATGAGTAGTATATATAAAGAACCCTTACAACTCAGTAATAAATGACAAATAACCCAACTTAGAAATGGACAAAGGATTTGAATAGGCATTTCTTCGAAGAAGATATACTAGTGGCTATTTAGTTCACAAAAAGATTGTCAACATAATTAGTTATTAGGGAAATGCAAATCAAAACTACAGTGAGATACCACTTCACGCCCACTGGATGTCTAATTAAAAAAAATACAACAATAACCAGTGTTGTGGAGGATGTGTTAAATTGGAACCCTCATACCTTGCTGGTGAGGATGTAAAATGGTGCAGCCACTTTGGAAAGCAGTCTGGCTATTCTTCAAAAGATTAAACATAGAGTTATCATATGACCCAGCAATTCCACTCCTAAGTGTATACACAAGAGATTTGAAGACATATGTTTAAAAAATTCACACATAAATGTTTATATCAGCATTATTCATAATAGCCAAAGTGTGGAAACAACTCAAATATCTATCAGTTGATGAATGGAGAAGCAAAATGTGGCCTATGCATATAGTGGAATACTATTCAGCCATAAAAAGAATGAAGAATAATTTGAGTGATGTCACCACAAATGGAGAACTGCAGGGCTCCTTGAATGGCTGTAATTATCTACTGAATAAAGTCCAGATTCTTTAACATGACTTACAAGACCTCTGAAGTTCTAATCCCTACCCATCTGTTATGGGTTGAATTACATCCTTCCCAAAATTCATTTGTTGAAGTCCTAAACCCCCAGTACCTCAGAATATGTCCTAATTTGGAAATTGGGTCATTGCAGATGTAATTAGTTAAGATGAGGTCACTATGATGGGCCCTAATGCAATATGATTGATGCATTTATAAAAAGGGGAATTTTGAACACAGGGACACATATACTAGGAGAATGCCATGTGAAGATGAAGGCAGAGATCAGGGTGATGCTTCTGTAAGCCAAAAAATGCCAAAGACTGCCAACAGACCACCAGTAGCTAGGAAAGAGGAACAGATGTTTTTTTTCCCTCATGGCTCTAAGAAAGAACTAACTATGAAGACACCTTGATCTTGGACTTCAAGCCTCCAGAACTGAGACAATAAGTTTCTGTTGTTTAAAGCCACTCACTTTGTGGTACCTTGTTACCACAGCCTTAGCAAATTAATACACCATCTTTCTAGCTTCATCTCTGATCACTTTTTCCTTACACTTTATGCTCCAGCAACACCAACTTCCCTGTACTTCCTTTGCATAGACCTCATGTTTCCCACATTTGTGCTTTTGCCTATGCTATTCTTTTGCCTGAAATACCCTTTCTGGTCTAGGTAATTCTTACTCATTTTTTAAGTTTCAGAGAAGCTATTACTTTTCGCAGAAACTCTTCACTGCTCACTGCCCACCAGGCTGGTTCAAGTGGCCTTCCTTGGTGCTCCCACATATCCTGCATATCTCCCCAGCTCTGCACTTTCCACATCATATTATAATATTATGTTTATGGTTTGTCTGCCTCCCCTCAGTCCATGTGATAAACTGTGAACTCCTTGAGGAAAGGGTCACCAAAATATCAGTGCCTAGTATGGTATACTTTGCATGTAGTAGATGCTCAATACATATTTTTGAATAAAAGGGTGTGCTCTCAATATTTACTCATCTTCTTTCTTCCCATAGCATCTGCTAAAGTGCTTCACATGCAATGAGGGCTTAGTACATCTTGACCGGTGGTTCTCAACTGAGGACATTTGGCAATATCTGGAGACATTTTTGGTCATCACTACTGACATCTAGTGAGTAGAGGCCAGAGATGCCGCTAAACATCCTACGGTGCACAGGACAGCCCTTCCCTCCCCACTTCCCGTCCCACACCCCTCCTTCCCGGCCAACAGCAAAGCAAAGCGTTAACTGGTCCAAAAGGTCAATAGTGTAGAGGTGGATAAACCCTGATCTTGCCTGAATAAGAGACTGAATCTACTTTTTACATGCTATGCTTACTGTAGACCACTAGTGCACTACATTTGCTTTGTCAGGAAGCCTGTTTTTTCCTTGTTTTTTTTTTTTTTTATTAACAAAAGTAAGCTTATCCAACCAGAAATGGAGTGTCCTGGAAACCAGAATTAAGACTTTGGCAACTGAGATGTACCGGATCGACAGGAGAACAGATATGTAAGTTATAATACTTTTATGCCTGGAATGCTCTCTAGCAGTGAAAATGAATGAATTAAAGCTACAGGGATACATTTCCTAAGCATAATGTTGAGTGAGGATAGCAAATTGCAGAAGGTACATACAGAGTGATACTACTTATGTACAGTACTCTATATTGTTTAGGGATAGACATATATGTAGTAAATGTAGAAATATATACATGGAAATGATCAAGATCAAATCTGGGACAGTGAAAACCTCAGGATTGAGGTGTTACAGAAGGCTTCTATTGCACTGACAATGCCTTATTTCTTAAGCTCAGTAGTGGGCATATTCTTGTTATATTATTTTTATACAGTTATGTATTTTTGAAATATTTAATACTTTTAAAAGAGAATGATTGTGCAATACTGAGGCATCCTGTTACTTAGGGCTGGGGAAAATCTCCATCTTATTAGTTTGCACTAGCCAGAACTAACATGGTAAAAATCAAACAACTCATTAAATCCGATCATTCAGTATGGGACAGGAGTTTATGTATTCTCCATAGGATAATCATAAATTCCTGTTTCCATTGTTGCAGCTGGTTACTGTCTGGGTTTGCTTGCATTGGACCCCTCACAATATTTGGCAGAAGAATTAGAGCACAGCATCCTTGTGGCAAACAAGGAGAATCAAACAGAAATGGGCAGCAGTTTGCAGAACACAGAATCTGTGTAAACAGGCACTAACTTAGTTTTGCTTCATCATTTATGTTTATCTCTGTGTGTCTGTAGCTAGTTCAGTGAGACTGTCTTAGAGTAAATGAGTCAGATCCCACTTTCTCTTCAATGAGGTAGACCTTGGAGAGTGAGAAACTGTACGTATAGAAGGAAGTAAAAACATTAAATAATATCTGGAAATTTTGCTGAGGAATAAGGGGATTGGACTAAAAATTTTCTGAAGTCCCTTCTGGCTCAGGGTGTTTCCAGTTCTGCCAAGGATCACCTGTAAAGAAGGAGTGGGGAAGTGCTTGGTCTGAGTTCCCACAGGCCAGGTTAGGGAGGGGAACACATTCAAAGCCCAGGCCTGAGCAGAGTGGGCCCTGAGGGCTGAGTTGGCAAAGCTGGACAGAACAAAAGGACTTCCATTTTGAAGTGACTTCTTCACACTTCAGGCTGTGGGCGGGGTGTTGAAGGGCGAAAGTATGGAAGGAAACTCTGGGTAGAGCCTGGGAGCTGAATTTTACTGTTTTGTCTGCTAGAATTAAAATGATTTTTTCTTTTTCTTTTAAGATTTTTCAAAAAAAATTATATCATCAAAACCATATTTGCTAATAAGAAAGTTGAAAAATACAAAAACAGAGGAGGAAAACAAAAAATTTGTTTAGTTCCGCCACCTAGAGATAGCCACTATTAATATTTTGCATATTTCTTTTTAGTCTTTTTCCATGCATATCTACTCATTTTCACTAATTGTTGTGATCATGTATTAATGTTGTATCTTACTTTCAAACAATATTAGAGCATAAGCATTTTCCTGTCATTATGAACTATGTGCAAACATCATTTTTATTGTCTGTATAATATTCCATTATATGACTATACTGTAATTTAATTAACCATTGAAGCATTGTGTTTTTTCCTAGTATTTTATTATTCTAAGTAATACCGGGGTTAACATCATTGTACAAAAAGTTTGGGTACATCTCTGTTTCCTTAGGAAACATTCATTCATTATACAACTATTAGGGAGGGCTTACTATGTGCCAGCTACTATGCTAGGTGCCAAGTTTCTGCCTTGGGTGGGATGTTGTCATTTACTAAGACAAGAAACACTGGAGGAGGAGCAAATTTAGGAGAAAAGATGGTGGGTTCATCTTTGGAAGTGCTGAGATTGAGGTGCCTGCAAGAAGTCACATGGAGATGTCAAGAAAGCAGAGCTCAGTGAAGAGGTCTAGATAGAGCTATAAAATTACAGTCATGGCCATATAGATGGTAATTAATACCAAATGCATGAAAGATCATTTAGGGGGGGCAGAGTATATGTAGCCTAGTCCTGAGAATGTCTGGCTTTCAGAGGTTAGATAGCAGAAGTGGAATCTACAAAGGAGACTGAAGAGAGGGCAAAGGGGTAGGAGGAAAAACAAAAGAGTATGGCCTCATAGATGCCTCAGGAAAACTTTCAAGGGGGAGGAAATGGTTAACAGTGTAAAATGTAGGGGAGAGGTCAAGCAAAATAAGGAGTGAAAATGCCTTTATCTGTCTATCTACTATCTATCTATCTATTTATACAGATTTATTGAAACAGGGATCATTGGTTGGGTATCTTGTTGAGCACAGTTTCAGTGGAGTGTTGGTGGAAGGAAGCCAAATTGCTGAGTAAGAAGTAAGGGAATGCAGATTGCAAATGTACCTGTAAAGTACATTTTCAGTAAATTTGCCCATAAAGAGGAGCTGGAGAGGTACCTAGTGTGTAGGGAGGATATTTTTTTTAAAGATGGCAGAGACTTGAGCATATTTAATTGCTGGTGACAGATCAGAGGAACTTGAGTGTGGTTAATGGCTGATGCTAAGAATGGAGGGAGATAGAGGGAGGGAGAGGAATCTATAATTACTGGGTAGATATAAACATTTAATAGTCTATTGATACAGATTGCTCACATACTTTCTAAAAGGGTTTTTAACCAACATACACTCCTACTACCAATTATGAGAAAGCTTGTTTGGTGGCTACTTTATCATTAAGTGTTATAAAAACAAACAAAAACCTTTGCCGAAGAATTTCATTATTCTACTTTGCTCTTCTTTGATTACTAGTGAGTTGACTGTTTTAACCAGTTGTGTTGGTGTGTGAATTTAGTCTATGTCCTTTGCCCAAAACGTTTCTATTTTAGACAGAGACTTTTATTTGCCATAAAAGGCTGAAAGTCAAAGGATCAGAATGGTATCATATTTTATCTTCCCAAGTTATACGGTCTAGAGTCTTCATCTTAGAAGTCCACAATTTGACAACTTTTGGCTCAGCGGAGCGGAAAAGAAAGATGATGTATCATCTGAGAGAGACTCCCATCCTCAGTCCTCAAGCTCCCTTTGCTAAACTGGGACGGCATTCCCCCAGTGCCTTAAGGCTCTGGCTCCCAGAGTCCCCCTTGGGGTGGGGCGGCCCCCTACCGAGGAGCCCGGAGCGCCAAGCGGCCCCTTTAAGAGTCCAGCTCCTCCCCGCTCCAGGGAAAGTTGCAGCTTTTTCCGCCTCCCAGGAGGGTGAGAAGAGCCGGCGGCCGGAGCAGGGTTGCGATCTTCCCGGAGCCCGAGACCCTCCCCTGAATCCGGCACTGGGACGTCTCGCCCTCTCGTGGCTCCTGTTGCAGGTAACAGGTAGGTCCGTGGTCCGCGACCGCCCCTCCGCCCTCCGTCCCGACGCCTCCTGTGCCCCTAGTCCCTTTTCGCTGCCTAAGCGCCCCCACCCCCATCTCGGGAATCTGCGCCCTTCCCTCCCCGCCCTTCCGCTCTCCCAGTCTTGCTTTCTCCCCAGCTGACCCCCTGTCCCCTCTCCCCGTCCACCTTCGTGGACCGCACCCCCCCACGCTTTGACTCCCGTCTGCTAGGGCGGTCCCTCCCCGCCACTTTGCTTTCTCCCGGGCACCCCTGGCCCCTTCTCCGGCCCATCGGCTGCCGCTGCAGTCTGTGCCCCTCGGGGCTCTGCCTCCTCCCGAGTGCCCGGCTTTTCCCGCCCTTCGGAGCCGGGGCCCCTCCCGAGAGCCTGCCCCGGGGGCGGGGGTGAGGCCGAGTTCCTAGCGGGAACTGCGCCCTCCCGGGCGTCGAGTCACCTTTTCGGCAGTGCCTCTCGCAGCGTCCGGCCATCGCGCGGGGTCTCGGCCCCGCACTGCTTTTGAACCTGGGACCACGCGGCGTCCCCTTCCCTGGCTTTATCTTGCCACCGTTCCAGCAGGGTGCGGGGGAGGGGGGCTGCTCCTGGAACGGGGTCCCCAGAGCTCTCTGGAGGGGCACAGAACTCTTCTGTCTTCTGTGATGGTTTGTAAACGTAAAGGGGCGGAAGAGATATGTCTCCAGCCCTTAACGTGAAATAAAGCGGTTGGGTTTTTTGGTGGTGAAACCATTTGGTTAGAATTTTGGTGACTTGAACAGGTGATCTGTTTCTCATCAACTAACCTTTTATTCCCCCAGTACCCTGCCTGCTTCTTCAGGACCAGAGGACCTAGCATTCCAAAATACTGCTTTCGACTGGATTGACCCTAGACCTTGTACGTTTGTGCCAGAAATTAGTTTTCAGAATACATCTTGTACCTCCTGTTTTTAAGTGGCTTCTTTTCTGTTCTTTCAGCTCCCGGCCCCCACCCCTCATAAGCCCATTAATATTAAGGTGTTAATGACGTTAAGTGTTTACCTGCTAGTCTGTGGAGAGAACAATATTTTATGCAAAGAGTTGAGGCCCTAATGAAGTTTTCTGCTATAGTCGTAGTTGCTGTTTTTTTTTTTAAAGCACCTGCTGGAAATCCTAGTAGAAAAAGACCACCATCTCACCAACATGGCTTGTGAGACTTTTCCTGGCAGAGGATGAACATTTCTGGTAGCACAATTTCAGGTGCCTCACTCTAGGTCAGAGTAGTGAAATGGAGTTTGGAGGCCCGTTCCTGGATAGTTGGCCTGTGAGTGTATGTGGTTGATGTATCTGGTTGATGCTCTCTGAGCTTTCCCCCTTAAAGGCTGCTACTAATAATGGCTGTTAGGGTCCATTGAGCCAGGCACGCGATAAATTCTTTGCATAATTATCTCACATAACCCTAATGATAACTCTGTGTGCTCGGCACTACAATTATAAGCATGCGATGATGAAAAGGAGACTCTGAGAGTTTAAGTGCTTCGCCTCAAATCACCCAACTGATGAGGGGTGGAGCTGGGCCATCTGACTGCACAGCTGTGTTCTTATCCCGTCACATCAGCTCTGCTGTCTTAGATGTTGGGAACATGGAATAGCTCACAGGTGAGGACTAAGTGATTAAACATTTCCCTTCCAAGCTGAAGCATAAGTTTTGGTCCTTCCCTCCACCTCAGAGGCACTGGGGAGACTGTGGACCAGTTACCTCACTGATGTCTTACTTACTTCGCTTCCAACACGGGGCCAGTTGCCACGTTGCCGCTGTAAGCACACACCCTTGGGTGTACCTGGTTGAATGAAACCTCTGGGGCTTTCAGCTCAGTAGGAATTGCCCTGAAGTTAGGAGAGGGTGACCCTGGATTCTAGGGATGTGCGCCTGACTCAACTTTTTCCTTTCTTGCTGGCTAGGGGGGAAATGAAGGTGTGGAAAGTGATAAGGATTTCTCAACAGCCTGGCCAGAGAGCCTGAGGGTGAATGTGTACTTGTTTTATCTTGAGATGGATGGAGTACCTTAGGCAGGGACACCAGTCCTCGAGAAAATGTCCTTCCTGATCCCACCTCTGGGTCTTTGCTGAAATTACTCCTTTCCTTTTCTTTATTTTTCCTGAAAAGATAACTTGCCACCCATCCCCACTCTCCTGCCATTAATTCCTATTCGTCTCTCAAGATTTAGCCCTAAAGTCATCTCCTTTGAGAAACCTTATTGAACACACAATTCCTTCCCCTAAGCAGAATGACCAGTTATCCTGTGTGCTAAAGCACTTTGTTTACACTTCAGGAAAATCCCTTAACACCTATCTTAGTTGGTTTTCCATCTGGAAGGTTGTAAACTCTTTAAGGGCAAGGTCTGGATCTTGGAGCTCCCTTTATCTTGATCGCAAGAGATGAACAAATATTTGTGCTAGGAACTGGGGATACCATTCCTTCAAGGGCCTGAGGTCAGGTGATGGTGGGATTGAAGTGCAGAAGACACCTTTTTGAGGCACGTGAAGTCTGACAACTAGGAGTTTGTATTTAAATGTCACCTTAGTAAGGCTGTCCCTAACCACCCTATTTAAATTTATAACTTCTTCCCTGAACATTCTATATGCCCCTTCCCCACCTTAGTACTCTAGTGTAATGTATTGTATATTTTATTCATTTTTCTTTCTTATTGTCTGTCCCTCTCCCCCCTCCATAATGTAAGTTCCATGTGGGCAGGGATTCCTGTCTTATTCTCCAGTGAACCCAGCATCCATCACAGAGCCTGGCACATCATAGGTGCTTGCTAATATTTGTTAATTGAAGTAATGAGTGACTTTACTGTTCTAGGAATTGGCACTCCTTTTTGCTCTCCTGGACCTAAGTGTCCCCAGTCTGCCCCAGGCCTGGTTCTCACACAGCTTTGCTTTGGCGATTACATGCCTGATGACAACTTTGACCCAGTTGGAAGTACTTCCTCTCTCGTTTTTTTAAGGCATGGGTCTCCAGATGGAGACTTCTGGAGTTTAAAGTGGAGGTGTGAAGATGCTGCGCTTCTTGTGGGTAGGAAGGGGGTGCTGCACTAAGAGGAGGGGGTGTGGATTGTCAGATGTCTTGAGGCATTTTAGGTATTTGGCGAGCTCAGGAAGAAGCTGGAGAAAGTTGCTGTGTGATCGGGAAGTGAACAGCCCAAAAGAATAAAAGATGCCAAACAAATTAAGCTTCTGGCCTCAAGTCACTCATAGCCTTCTAAGCATGAGGTTGTTATTGGGTTGTGAATTTTATGGAAAAGCCATTGCTGATTACTACTTGTGCAGTACTTGACTAGTTTTATGCTAGGAGAATCATACAATGTGAGGAGACCGTTATGTAACAGAAGAGAAAAAAGTACTATTCTAGTTAAATTTTTTGAAATATTCAGAAAGAAAAATGAGGTTAGGATCTTTTAAAAGACAGACTTAGAAGGAGTTGGGCCCTTGCTATGGCGGTAAATATGTGATTCTGCAGCATTTGATGTATGTTAACTTCTTTGAAACTCAAGTTTGTACAAAAAACTTCTGCTCAGCCTCCTCTTCTGTTCAGTTTATCCTCCCAATCTCTCAACAATGGAGTGACCCAGGGCTCAGTCCATGGACTTTTCTCTATTCAGAATCTTCCTAGAAGCACTCATCCAGCCCCATGGCTTTAAATACCATCTGTCTATAGACTCAGCATTCCCAAATTTATGTCTCTGACTCAAGTCTTTCTTCTAAGCTGCAGCCTCATATATCCAATGGCCTATTCCACATTTCTTATTGGATGTCAAATAGACATCTCAAACGAAACATGTCTGAAACAGAAGTCCCGATTCCCCTCAAGTCCCCAACCCCGTCCCTCAGCCTCCCCTATCTCAGTAAAATGGCACCATCCTCCATTCAGTTGCTACAACCAAGAACCTAGAGTCACCCTTGATTCGTCTCGTTCTCTCACCTTCTCCCCTCACCCAGTTCATCAGCGAGTCCCATCGACCTGAACTTCCAATCGTGCCACTGTATTCTGCCACATCTGCCTCTCCTCTGCCTATCACCCCGGTCTGAGCCACCACAGGCTGTGATAAGCATCTTTGCCCAATGCTCAATGATGCATATAAATATAGATGCACCCGGAAATATTTCTGTGGGATGGCTTTCTCGCAGGAGAATTGTTGGGTCAAAGGATATGTACATTTACAAATGTGAATAGGCATCGCAAAAGTGGCATCCAAGAGAATTTACACTCACACCATTGACAGGGCTTTTCCTCGTGCCCTTGCTGAGGATGGACAGTCTTTTTAATTTTTTGCCAATCTGATAGGTGAAAAACAGTAACTGATTTAACTTTCCTTTCTCTGGTTACAAGCGAGGCTGTGTCTTTTCATGTGTGTTAGCTATTTGTATTTTTCCTGAGACTTGCTCCTTGATATCCTGCATATTTTTCTCTGGGGTTCCATATTTCATTTGTTTATAAGAACACTATATTTATCAGGGATATCTACCCATTGCCTGTTATACAGTGCAAGTTTTTTTCTCTCTAGTCTGTCATAGGTCATAACTTTGTCCATGATGTGTACCCCTCTCGTAATCAGATAAAACATACTATAAAACATTTAAAAAACATGTTCATTAGATTTGGCAATTAGAAAGTCAATGACATCAGCGCAGCAGGAGGAGAGAAGGCAGATTGTAGAGGTTTGAGGAGTGAGCACTTAGAGGGACTGATAAGGAATATGAATACATTTGGAAGAGGCTTGGCTGTGATGGGAAGGAGAGTTTCCTATAGACAAGGGAGAAGGAAAGGTTGTTAATTTTGTTTCCTTTTAAATATAGGAGAGAGATGAGCCCATTTATGTGTAGATGGCACAGAGATCTTGATGATGCAAGGTCGCTGAGGAAGCAGGAGGGTGAGGGCTTCAGAGTGAAAGAGCTGGAAAGACTGGCCTTAGAGAAAGGAAAGTAGCTCTTGCATTGAGACCAGAGGGAAAGAAGGCAGGATTGGTAAAGCTGTGGAGAGGGACAGGGCTGTGGAAGGATAGGATTTTGAGGGAGCTCCCATCCAATGAGAGTGGTGAGGGATTGGAATAGCATTTGAGAGGAATGAATAGTGGAGCTCTTTAGAGGCAAATCATCCAGATTGCCACATCATAATGAGTCCAGAAAGGCTTGGACAACTTGAATTTGTCTCCCCAACAAGTCACAGAACCCTATTTCCATTTTTTTCCAACAGCACCCATCAGCCCAGGTATGGAAACAGAGTGCAGACGATCTAGTTTGGGGGATTTTTCTGGGTTGCTGTGACAGAAATATGAGAGGGCAGGAGATTGGACAGTGCTGCCCGAATAGTTGAAATGATGAATCACTGTGGATTTCATATCTGTGTCTATCTAAACCTACCTTGAACTCGAGTAATTCACAAGAGATGGAAAATTTTCGTGGTATCTGCTTTGTTTCTTGATTATAGCTCTGTCAGTTCAGGCATCAGAATAGCTTTAGTATCAGCGTCTTTAAACTGTTGCTTGCAATTTACTAGAAAGTATGGATTGACGTACTGACGACCAACAGTGTGCCAGTTTCTAGGCTAGGTGCTCGAGATGTAATGGAGAAGAAGGTAGACTCTGTCCTTTTTTTTTTTTTTTTTTTTTTGGTGGAACTTAGTAGGGGAGGTATGTGTTAAACAATGTATCATATAATCAATGATTTAATCGCAATTGTGGTAAGTTGTATGAAGTTCAGTTTTTTAGAAATCAAATCTAAATTTAAAACTGATTTACATTTGCCAACAAAGTATAAGAGTAATCCTTACATCCTCTCTTTTAAAAATTGAATATTGTCTTTAAAATATTGCTGAATTGATAGGCAAATATAAAAACATGTTTATTACCAGTAAGAGTGAAACTTTTTCTTTTTTTACATCTATTGGCCATTTGATCTTCCTCCTTTAAGAATTATCTGTTCATGCTCTTTGTTAATTGGACACTTACCTCTCCTTATTTTTAGAGATCTTTCTTTCCATGTTTGAAACCATTAACCACTCTTCTCTCTCTCCTGCCTTAGTTCTGGAAACACTAAAATATATTTTACCCAGTCTCCCTGGCCATTCCCTTTTGATCTCCTTTGAACTTCTTTCTTACACACTCTGGAAATATTGATGTGCTTAAGGCTCCTGACTATATTTTTATTACTTGACCCCATAAAAGATAACATAAAAGTCTTCCATTTTCCTTTCCACATCCCATTCCCCAGAGGTAACAATATTAAATTTGTATCTCTTCAGACATTTTTCATGTCCATATAAAGTATTTCCTTTCTTCTTTCCATCCACATATTCATCCATCCATCCATCCATCCATCCTGTCTGAAATTATATGTTAAAAATACAAATGAAATTATAACATATATGTTTTGCAGTATATTTTTTACTTAATATTTGTGGCACGCTTTCAATATCAGTATATATAGAACTACCTCTTTCTTTTTAACAGTGACATAGTAGTTCATTATTTGTATGTACCATAGTTTATTTAATCAGTTTCCTATTGATGTTTAAATCGTATGATTTTTTTTTGCTGGTTCAAACATTGAGTATCCTTATGATACATACTTGTACATCTACTTGAATATCAGTAGGATAAGTTTTTCAAAATGGAATGGCTTCATTGAAAAATGGTCAGTGTTGCTAAAGATTCAGAGAGGTCTATGATGATAAAGACTGACTACTGTCCATTGGGTTTAGGAGGTTCTTGGTGACCTTAGAGCAATTTCAGGGGAGTAAGGGGTGGTATAGTAGACTTCGATGGGTTGAGAAATGATTGGGGATATGAGGAAGTGAAGGCGGTGAATATGGACAATTCCTTAGAGAAATTTGGCTCTGAAGAGCAAAGAGAGGGTGGTAGTAGGGGAAGGATTGAGATCCAGAGAAGTTTTTTCTTTTCTTCTTTTTCTATCTTTCTTTCTTCTTCTTTTTTTAATTTAGTAGGACTTAGATGTCTCTAAAGGCTGATGGGAGGGAAGGAAATTTGATAGAGCAAGGTCCTTACAGGGTAAAGTCCTTATGCCAGGTGGGAGAGGATCCAGAATGAAGCGGAAGGATTACCTTTAAATAAGAGGAAAGGAAGAACAAAAGTGAATAGATGTATATTTTCCTGTGATGTAAGAGGAAAGATCATCCTCTTAGAACACAGGTTGAGGTGGGGTAGGGCATGGGTTGGAGCTTTGAGGTGCTTGAAGAAGGTTTGAAATAGTTATTGTGGTGAACCTGAGAGCAATCTAGGACCAGGGACGCATAGCTGAAGTGTCAGGCGGTGTTGAGGTGAACTTGGCGGCCAAGGATTCATATGGATAGCAATCTACCAGATTGTGATTTTTTTTCTCCAGTGAATCTCAGTAGTCCCAGTGTGGGCATAAAGCACAATAGTTGGGCTCTTCTAGGATTATGTTTTTATTAGATATTTGCAATGAAAATGGGTTCTTGAGAATATTGAAAAGAGTGCAGTTGAAACAAAGAATCCAAACTGTCTAGGAAAGGAAGTGAAGACAGGAAGGAGCTGACAGCAGAAGTGAAAGGGTCAGTGGAGGGCTCCCTCCCCGCCATGAGGTCTGAGAACCAGCATGGGGCTGGAGAAGGTCATTGAGTGAACAGGCTAGGACAGCGGGTTGTAGTCAGTGTGGAGTATTTGAATTAATGATATCAGATGTGGAGAAGTCCTGGGTACATAAGCTCTTGGGTGTGGCTGAATATGATATATGGCATTTTTGATGCCAGCTCATTCATTCAACAAATATTTATTGTGTACATATTATGTGCCAGACAGCACCCTAGGCACTGAAGGGTACAGAGATGTACAAAACAAAGTCCCCTGTCTTATGCAGTTTACTATCTAGTGGGGGAAATTATTCATTTTTATAAAATAAAAGGGCACCCTCATTGATATGCTGATGACTGAGTATGTAGTTCTATTTAGAACTAATAATAATTCCAAGGTCAAATATTTATGTAATGTATGTGAGGCTAGGAAAGTCCATCTAGACATTTTGAGTGCCTTGCTTTATTGTAAGTTTGTATTAACTGAATTATGAAAGTTCATATATCCTCCCCCTTTAGAACTTTTTAAGGTACTTTTATATGCTATGTCATAATTGAAGATAAAACAAACATACACATGCAATTTAAACATTTTAGCAGTCTTGAATTTTTTATACTTAAGTATTTTTTAAAAATTATTAGGACATTGCTTCTAGCTGTAGACCAGATGTTGATAATACATATACTAATCTTGTTCTAGGGATTTGATGTAATGTGTAAAGTAATTATGATTAAACAGTTTAGGAGGGAAAGAGAGCTTACAGTACATTAATATTTTATCTTTGTTTTTTTTAATAGTTAACTTTAAATTGAAGTATAGTTGATTTACAATGTTGTGTTAGTTTCTGGTATACAGCATTGTGATTCAGTTATATGTTTATATATTCTTTTTATTTTTTTTACAAATTTTTACAACATAGAATTTATTTTAAAACAAGATCACTTATGCCTCCTTGTAGTATGTCTTATCTGTTTCAACCAAATGTCTTTCTTAAAGTTAGTTGGTAAAAATTATTTTTGATAATATGTTGGATTTTTTTGGTTTGTTTTTAAGAGCGATTGCTCATTCCATATTCCTTTTTTTTTTAATTGAGTTATAGTCAGTTTACAATGTTGTGTCAATTTCTGGTGTACAGCACAGTTTTTCAGTCATACATGAATATACATGTATTTGTCTTCATATTCTTTTTCATCGTGAGCTACTACAAGATCTTGAATATATTTCCCTGTGCTAAACAGTATAAACTTATTTATCTATTCTATATATACCTGTCAGTATCTATAAATCTCAAACCCCTAGTCTGTCCCTTCCCACCCCCCACCCCCTGGCAACCACAAGTTTGAATTCTCTGTCTGTGAGTTCATTATAGGTTATTACAAGCTATAATTCTTATATATGCTATGTAGTAAGACCTTGTTGTTTACCTATTTTATATACAGTAGTTTGTATCTGCTAATCCCAAACTCCTAATTTATCCCTCCCCTTTTCCCCTTTGTATCTTTTTTACATTCTCCAGTTTATACCTACTCTTTTGTGTACATATACCCGTGTATATTTATTAATGTTTTATTTGTAAGAAATTAGCATTTGTTTTATGTCTTATAGGCCTTAAATAACCTTAAAATTATCTGCCACATGTACAGTTCAATTTAAGTTCAGCCACAGGTTATTTTACTGTGTTTAAGGATTCTGTGGCCATAGCTAAATCACAGCATCCCTAAAATTAAAAAAGAAACCGAATGCATGAAATCACAGTTATGTGTGAAGATGGGATGGATTAGTCATAAACCATCCTGATTTCTCATTTAAGGGGACTGTGTGGGTGATTTTCAGGTGGTGTCCTGCAAGAAAGAATTAGATACTTGCTAGAGTTCACTTTAGAAATCCTCACCATCTGTGACCCAGACAGGAGAAGAGGGTCTTCCCTACGGGGGTGCTGGTTTATCAAAGCTTGTTGACCAAGGAAAAATAGTAGCATTTCACATGATGGTGAGGCTTATTAAAAAATAATAATGTACCAGCTCTCACCAGACTGAAAAAAAGTGTTTTATGCATATAAATGACCTGGATTTTAAAGCATTCTGTTCTTTTAGTTGGGGATTTTTGATCTTTTTAAGCTTCTGGGCTGTTAAGGAAAGGGACTTTGGTAGAGAAGAGGATAAACTGTCCATTGTTCACCCCATTAACCTCATGGGGCTCTTCTGAGCCTGCCTGGCTCGATGAGAGGAAACTTCAAGTGTAGGTCTCGCAAGCTGGAAAGCCAAGTGGGATTTGTCTTAGTAAATACATTTCCCCTGTTGCCGAGGGGAGTGTTTGGACACATGATCTCATATTCTACTTCTACAGACCATGTTTATGGAAATCTGCCTTCTAGGATTGGTGTGGTAGGTTTAAGACACCTGGAGTTGCTGAGGAGGAGGGAAAAAAGGTGTGACATCATGAAAATAAGTCCACATTTCCATGTATCCAAATAACCACTCTGCAGGAGAAATATATATATTAAGACATCCCGCTTCCCTCTGGAACTTACTTTAGAGAAATATATATTATTTTAAGTGAGAATTTCTTCAAACCATTTATGAACAAAATTTGGTGGTAAATGGAAAGGTAACCATGTGGAGTCAATCTGGAGAAAACTGTCCCCACCTGTGTTTCTAAGAGCTAACAAAAGATTATATTTTAGTCACTCCCCCTGCATATGCTCCTGTCATCCTTTAGAAGGGGTGTCCTGGATGAGGAGAATGGGTCCTTTCCCATGTGTAGAGTTGCTCTGCCTGGTACACACTGTTGTGTGGGGAGGTCAGGGGATTGAGAAAGTAAGCTGGCCCATGGGCCTTTCAAATGTTCATCTCTTACTAGCTGAGGACTTTAAAAAAAACTCTACCTTCCAATTCCTGAGGGAAGAATGTCCCCTTTTTCAAATATTATCATGGATGGGCAATATTATCGGAATACGAAGAGACCGTATGGCACAGGGTTAAGAGCTCAGACTCTGGAATCAGACTGCCTGGGTTCAAAACCAGACTGTTCCTTATAGGGCATATGACCTTGGGCAAGTTATTTGCTCGAAGAGTGTCTCATTTTGCTCATTTGTAAAAGATAATATAGTACCTACCTTGTAATATGATTTTGAGGACTGCTAAATAACTTCATGTATGTAAAATGCTTAGAAAAGTGCTTGGTACGTAGTAAATATTATGGAAATGTTAACTGCTTTCTTCTTCATTTTCATCTTCCTCAGTTGGTAGATATATTAAAAGGAGCTGAAACTGCAAAATGCCTCAGTACATGCAAATTCCACTTCTGTAGAACCTATTTTGAAAAGGATTGAAGGTGACAAGAGAACCTTAGAGTAAAACCAAAAGCATAATCTTGTAAACTTGACAGCTAGTTATAGTTTCATTGTTAGGGAAACATAAAAAAACAACTTGGCTACCACAACACTTGAGAACGGAGCCCAATATGGGCAGGCCAGGGCATGTTGTCTGAGGCATGGATTTGCTTCATGGGTGGGCTTGTGGGGGTCTGGACCCCAGCTGACCCATGCGAAGCCTCAGTTGCCCTTTTGTTTTTGGAGCCTGGACTCTCTCTACTTTGTGTCCACTCTTGTTTTTCTTCTTTTTGATCCTATTTTTAAATTGTATGTTTGTTTTATGTATTTTTGTAAGCCACTTTAAATTCTGTCTGGAACAGTATATGAATAAATATCTTTTAAACTGATCATGTCTAATTACTAACATTTGCTTAATATTTATGCTTGTCAGCTACCTCCCTGCAGAGAGGTATGGTGACTTTCCATCTGGGCAAGAATACTGACTAGATTTCTCAAATTTCATAGTAAGATGTCAAAACTGCAATATGCTCATATATTTTCCAAAGCATATGGATACCAATAATAAAACTAAACAGCTACCCAAATTGGCTACTTTTTCAAGACCAACCATTATGCTGTTCCCTGTACTCATGATATATATACTTGAATCCTCACAGCCTCAGGCAGGAACTCTTATTATTAATCACCGTTTTTACAAACGGTGAAACTGAGACTCTGGGAGATTGAATAACTGGCCCAAGGTCACACAGCTAAAAAACTAGTGAAGCTATGATCTGAACCTAGCTCCCAATCTAGTGCTTGTAGGCACTATTCTATGCTATACTGCTCTTAATTAGAAATCTAACACATCAGAACTCCACGTCCTAGTAGAAGAGGCTGTTCTGTGTTATAGAACATTCACAAGTCCTGTAGGTTTTACCTTAGTGTTGAACCCTTTTCATCTCTACTACCGCTGCCCTCTACTTTGGGCCCTCATCCTCTTCCTCCTGGATTTATACCACAACCTCCTCAAATCTATATACTGCATAACTGCCAGAGTGATCTAACAAGTCCTTGCCTTACCTAAAACTCTTCAGTGGTTCCCATTGTCAAAGGCTAATTATCCATGTTTCTGAGCGTAGCATATCAAGGTCCTCCCCACTATGTGATATGATCCCCGCCTGCCTCTTCCACACCCTCTCTTACAATTTGCTATACAGTCTCACTGCTTGCCTATACCACATTGCTTTATGCCTCTGAGATTTTGCTTTTGTAAATGCTGTGCCCTCTACCTGGTTAACCAACTGATAGACATTATTTACAGCCAGTTCCTGTACTACTGCTTGTATTTCTTTCTAGTCCTTTTCCCCCAAGCTGGACTAAGTACCCCACCTTGGCATTTTCATAATACCCTGTGTGTATATTTCTTTGATTACCATGTTCCTTTATGATTATCTATTGAAGTATCTCCTTTGATAGACCATATGTTCTTTGTGGACAGGTGCTCTGCATTATTTTGTCCTTAGCCAGCTAGCACAGCACTTAGCCCATAGTTGGCTCTCCTACCTAGTGAGCATTCTGTAAACAGTGCAGAATACAGAGCTCCAGGTCAGGGGAAAAAGTAGGATTTTGAAGGGCTGAAACCACATAAACCTCCCAGGACAGGAGAGGGAAGTCTCACAGAAGAACCTTTGGGGCCAGATATATTTGCATTATTTAATCTAGGGGCCAGAAGGGACTTGAAGGAGTGGGAGTGGGGTCTGTATCCAAGAGAACTTGAAAAGATCTGAGAAACCAGACCTAAAAGCTTTGCAGTTTGAATCTACCTTAAATTTGCCTGAGTGGCCTTGACTAGATATTGAAGACAGACACATTTTAATAAACAGATTTAAAGTTCTTTTCTTGGAGGACATCACCCTAAAATTGAAAGGGACAATTGGTAAAATAACCAACATGGTATCCCAGTGTAAACATTTTGTTGACTGTAAGCAATGTTGCATGCTCACTCAGCTATTACCAACCAAAAAGATATTCTCAGTTGCTGCCTTTGTGTGTAGGTGGCTGGATCCAAACAAGGGGATTTAGGGAAGCCCTGCACCCCTGGAAGCTTTCTTTTCTACATGGAATCTTTTATGTGTGTTTGTGTGTGTGTGTGAATTCTGCAGGTTCATCACATAACTTGTTTTGGTTTCATTTTTCTATGCTCTAAAATCCACTCTCTTTTACCTTTAGATTTTCAAATAATTATGTCTTTTTTTTCCCGAAAGTGGGATGGATTTTGCTAGTTATGCTTCACTCATGTTTTGGAAACCCATACACAAGATAGGTATTAATTCTGACAGTGCTCGATTGGTCTGTTTCAGATACTGTAATTGCCTTGGTCACAACTAGTTAATAGAGTCCACTTCGAAATGCACCTTATGGCAGCCCAAATCCTTATTCATTATTCTGCCCTACTTGCATCAGGGCAACTGCGTTAGAGTCATCAGAATGATTTATTCTTTCCTAACTAACATATATCATAACTATATGCAAGCAGAATCTCGATAACACATGACAATTCATAAAAATGGTTTCTCCTCACTCTCCTTTAAGTAAAGCGTTTCCCAACTTTTTTGATCACTTTCCCTTACCACCAAAAATTTTGATCACCCCATATATATATATATATATATATATATATATATATATATATATATATATACTTACAAACTATATATTTACCACTGTACTAATACTATATATTGTCAGGCATTTAAAAAATAGAAATAAAGAAGGATATGAGATGAAATGAACACTGTTTAAGATTAATTTTAATATTTATTAATGGTATAACAACCTTTGCTCTCATTTTGATGAGAGCAGTGACATTGTGTTCTTCATTTAAACAAAATCTTGGTTTATGATACAGCTACCTGAAGGTCTTATTCTAAGTTGTTTATTTTTATACTTGATTTTAATGACTGTTATAGCTGAAAAAAAGATACCTCACAAAGCATAGATTTAAAATAAAAGAAGTGCATTGTTGGATGCACTTACTAAATAATGATACCCATATTATAGTTTCAGGAGACAGTTACGCAAACTTTTTTTTTTGCTGTTCCATCTTCCTAGGTCTGAGTGTGCTGTCTTTTCCCAAATGGTTTTTAACAAATGGTTTGAAACTCACTGAAATTCTTCATCTGGAAGAGTTAGAACTTAAAATACATCTCTTAGGCAACAAAATTAAATAATATTTGGAAACATTTTCAAATCTACTCTGTATTATCTCTTCTTTATAAAAAGCCTCTTTGACATAAAACAACATTTTATTGTTTGAATGCATTTAAAATCTCCTACTGCCTTATAGGTATTCTGAGATTGTAAAACCGCTGATTACAAGAAGGTTTAGTTACATTTAATCCTAACACTTTAAAAAGCAACTTTATTGAGGTATAATTTGCAGACAATAAACTGTGCATATTTAAAGTATACAATTTGATAAATTTTGACATCTTTATATACCCATGAAACCATTACCAAAACCAAGATAGGAAGCATATCCATCACCTTCAAAAGTTTCCTTGTGCCGTTTTGTAATCCTTCCTTCCTGTTCCTCTCTGTATTATACCCCTCTTCTCCAACAACCACTGATCTGCTTTCTGTCACTATAGATTAATTTGCATTTTCTAGAGTTTCCTGTAAATGAAGTCATGTAGTATGCATTCTTTTTTTTCTGATTTTTTTCAGTCAGCATAATTATTTTGAGATTCATCCATATTGCTGTGTGCATCAGTAGTTCATTCCTTTTTATTGCTGAGTAGTATTCCCTTGTGTGGATATACCACAATTTAAAAAATCCAGTCACCTCTTAATGGGCATTTGAATTATTTCTAATTTTCAGCTATTATGAATAACGCTGTTATTAGCAGTCACATGCTAGTCTTTGCATGGACGTATGCTCTTTTTCTTGGGTTAATACCTAAAAGTGGAAAGGCTCAGTCATATGGCAGATAAATGTTTAACTTTTTGAGAAACTACTAAAACGTTTTCTGATGTGGTTGTACTATTTTGCATTCCCACTGAGTTCCAGTTGCTTCAAATCTTGGCCAACATTTGTTACATTTTAAATTTTAACCTTTCTAATAAGTGCATAGAAGTATTTCATTTTGATTTTAGTTTGCATTTCCCTAATGATTAATGTTGTTCAGCATCTTTTAAGGTACTTATTTACTATTTATATATCTTCTTTGGTGATGTGTTTGCTTAATTTTTTTGTTTATTTAAAAAGTTGGGGTTATTTGTTTTTATTAAAATATAGGGTTTCGAGAGTTATTCATATGATCTGGATACAAGTCCTTAACAGTTACACTATTTGCAAATATTTTCTTCCAGTATATGGTTTGTCTTTTTATTTTCTTATCAGCATCTTTCAAAGAACAGAGTTTTTAGTTTCAATGAAGTCTATTTTAGCAAGTTCTGGACCATGTCTTAGGTGTCATATCTAAGAAATCTTTATTTTTTTGCATATGGATATCCAGTTTTCCCAGCACTATTTGTTGAAAAGACTATATTTCTCCACTGAATTCCCTTGTATCTTTATCAAAAATCAAGTGACTGTAAACATAAGGATTTATTTCTAGACTATTCTCTTCCAATCATCTATTTATCTATCTGTATGCCACTACCACACTCACTTGATTACTGTAGATTTATAGTAAGTCTTGAAATCAGGTTGTGTAAGTCTTACAACTTGGTTCTACATATGTTTTGAGCCTCACAATATATTGGATATATATATTTTTTTGCTTTAAAGAGTCAGTTATATTTTTTAAGGAAATTTAAATAAGAAAAATTTTTACCTACATAGTTAACTATAAAATGTGTTCTTCATTACTTTTTGTAGACCCATATTTCTATCTGGTATTATTTTTCTTATGTTTGAAGGACTTCCTTTAACATTTTTTGTAGTTGCAGGTCTGCTGGTGATTAAATCTTTCAAGTTTTGTATGTTTGAAAAAGTCTTTATTTCGCTTCTGTTTTTGAATGATATTTCACTGGGATTAGAATTCTAGGTTGACAAGTTTTTTTTTCCTTTCAGTATTTTAGAAATGTTCCACTGCCTTCTCATTTGCATTGTTTTCAGTGATAAATTTGCTTTCATCATCATCTTTGTTTCTCTGTATGTAACATGTTGTTCCTGTCCCCCACCTACTACCCGTTGGCTGCTTTTAAGATTTTCTCGTTATCTCTGGCTTTAAGAAAAATGACTATGGTGTGCTAAATGGTGTAGTTTTCTTTCTTTTTCTTGTGTATGAAGTTCATTGAGCTTCTTATATCTGTGAGTTTATAGTGCTCACCAAATTTAGAAAAATTTTGGCCATTATTTTCTCAAATATTTTCTTAGTGCCCCCATTTCCTTTGGTGACTCCAATTACATGCATATTAGGCAGCTTAAAGTTGTTCCACAGCTCATTAATGCTCTTTTTTTTTTTTTGATCTTTTTTTTTTCTTTCTGTTTCATTTGGATGATTTCTATTGCTATGTCTTCAAGTTTGCTAATCTTTTCTATTGTGATGTATAATCTTCTGTTAACCCAATTCTGTGTATTTTTTCATCACGGACATGTAGTTTTTTTCTCAAAGTTTGATTTGGATCTTTTTAAAATAACTTTCATGTGTTTAACATTTTAAAATTTGGAATACAGCTGTAATAACTGTTTTAATGACTTTGCTAATTCTAACATTTGTGTAGTTCTTCATTTATTTTTGATTGATTTTTTTCTCACCATGGACTGCATTTTCCTACTTTTTTGCATGCCTGTTAATTTATTGGGTATCAGGTGTTGTAAATTTTACCTTGTTGAATGCTGCATATTTTTATATTACTACAAATATGCTTGAGCTCTGTTCTAGGATGCACTTGAGTTACCTGGAAACAGTTTGATCCTTTCAGGCTTTTCTGTTTAGATTTGTTGGGCAAGACCAAAGCAGTACACAGTCTAGGGCTAATTATTTCCCATTGGAGGCAAGACCCTTTTGAGTACTCTGCCCAGTGCCCTGTGAATCATGAGATTTTCCAGTTTGACTGGTGGAACAGGCACTACTCCTGGTCCTGTGTAAGCGACGGGCACTGTTATTTTGAATCCTTTCAGCTAGTTCTTTCTCTGGCCTAGGGTAATTTCCTCACAAGCATGCCATGTGCTGATCAGTCCCTTGCTGAATACTTGAGACCCTGTGCAGCTCTCTGAAGACCTCTCTCTGTGTGGCTCTCTCACGTATTCTGGCCAGACTCTCAGCTCTGTCACCTCAACTCAGGGAGTTCACCAGGCTCTGCCTGGATTCCTCCTCCCTGCACGATGGTCTGGAACTCTCTCAAGACGGTAAGCTTGGAAAATCAGAAGGCCTACCCTATTTGTTTTCTGTTTCTCAGGGATCACTGTCCTCCATTGCTTGATATTCAGTGTCTTGAAAACCACTATTTTATATATTTTATCCATTTGAAGCAGGGTGGGCAGTTTGGGCAGGGTAAAGATCCAACCTTGGCCAGAAGTAGAAGGCCACTGACATTTTATAATCCCAAATTTTCATGACTAATTAGAATTTGTAGCCCATTTTTAATTCTCATCTTTCAAAAATGTATACACCATCATGTTTCTTAATACAGCTAGATCAGTTCTAAATATCTGCTCAAAAGTATATAGAATCTGACATGCAGCAATGTAAATCTTTTCACATCACTCATCAGTTTCTGTGTAAAACATAGTATCATTTGCTTAATAGCAGCAACTTAATTCAGCGATTCTTGGTTAAACTTATATCCTTCGAGAGACACTGGTTCACTTTTTCATTTTCAGTGAGGTATAAATTTTACTAAAATTGTCCATTGCCCTTGGCCCAAACAGCAAAATGCATTTATCATATTACTTTAGTGGAACATGACTGATGATGGAATAGAATTTGTTTGCAAAACCATCACATAATTACTGCTTGTAGGTTTACAGGAATAATTTAATACCAGTTCAGCCTTTTTGCCCTTGAGCATGGGTCAATTTTTCTGGAATTCTCTGTCATCTCTAAAGTTGTCAGCAGTTTCTTACTTTTAAAAAAAAAATGCCTGAAACTTTAAATGGTGCCTAAATGAAGTATAACTCCCAATTCATCTGCTTTCTTTAATAGAAAATAAATGTCATTTGGTAAGACTGAGTAAAGCCTTAAAGCACAAGTGCACATATAAAAATTGACAAAATAAAAATAACTAAAACTTATAGCTCACCCTCTGTGTTCACATTAATTTAAACACTTTACATATTTTAGAAACTCACTGAATCTTTATAACAAGCCCAAGATGGTAGGTACAGTTACTATCTTCCTTTTACAAATGAGGAAATTGAAGCACTGAGAGGTTTAGTAACTTGCCCAAGGTCACAGAGCTTGAAATTGGTGAAGCTGGGATTCAGATTCAGGCAGTCTGGCTGCAGAGGCCATGCTTTTAACCATGACACCATACTGCCTCAGGAACATAAAAACATTTTTCTCTCAGCTTTATTACCACTCTTCAGTTTCTGTGAGTTTTAGTTTAAACATATAAATACAAATAGATTTCTTGGTGAAGACATTCGGTAAACATTTATTGAACTCATACTGTGTATCAGACACTGCCAAGTAAGCTCCTGGGGGTGTGAATTCCACATACAGTGCCTGCCTTCAAGGAAGCCACATCTAGTAGAAGTTTGAGTTTGAGCATGAGTATTAACCATCTTCACATTTATATGTGGACTGCATGTTTGGGAGAGGAAGGGATACCAATGTTCCCAACAAATTAAACATAGCAAAATCTGTTTTTTTATTTGCTGCCCAGTGCAGGAACATTATTTGGTGTTTTTCTAATTCACATCAGTTTCCCTTTTGGGAACACCACAGTGATTTTAAAGCTAGGTACTGTTCTTACAAGGAATTCTATATTTTTGAAATTGTTTTTATATTTTAGGCCCTTGCCCAAGGTCATATAACTAATAAATATCTCTGTTCTATTCAACTGGTCTTCAGAATTTAAAATAATTGGAGAACACTCTCCCTACTCCTTCTTGAAAACTAGCTGTGTTAGTGTGGGTGTTAATGTTTATATATTAATTATTATCTCCTAATCTACAGGATTAGGGTATAAATTGGATATATCCATTTGGATAAATAATTCTACATATGTTCACTATATCAAAATTATTGTGTTGTTCAAATTGTGTATATATACACACACACACACATGCACACACACACACACACCAAGTTTTTATTTGTTTGTACTATCAGTAATTGAGAGAGGCATATATTAACCTCCCATTTTGATGGTAGATTTTTCAGTTACCTCTTAACTTTTGTAAGTATTTGCATTAAAATAGTATCCTGAATTTTAAGCAATAAATACGTGTAATTTTCTAACTAAACAAACCGTCTTTTCTAAAATATCTTCTTGTGAGCATGAAGTTTCATCTGAGTCTTGACACCCCAGGACTAACATGGAACCAGTTGTCCATTAGAGCTCGGGTTCGGACACTCATGTTAGCTGTGGTCTTCTCAGTAGATAATCCTTACCCTTTTGACCACATACCTGTGACTGAATTTCAGTGAAGGGCTTTCACAAGTTTTCTTGGGCTTTAATTTCTTCACTAAGTCCTAGTATCTTTCAATTGGGAGAATATGAAAGATCGCATATTTTCTAACCTCAAATCTGCCTGGTTTTCTTATTTGTGCCTCCATTATTTTTCTGAGTTATATTTTTTAGAATGTGACATGCCGTTTACCATAAAAATGTAGCACTTAACTCATTGCATATGAAAGCATTATTTTTATTCCATGTTTTCCTTTTTGAATTTCTAGAAGACATTCTCTCTTATGATAAAGGCATGGTGGTGGTGGTGAGGCAGGCAGCAGGTTTCTTCTTCAAGATATTAATGATAGATTTAGTACAATTATGATTTCTTCTTTAGCCTGTGAGTTATTAAGAAGTGTCCTTGGGAGGAGGGTAATAATGGCAGTAGTAGAGTGCATGTCTAGCATCCACAAGGTCCTGGGTTTAATCCCCAGTACTTCCATTAAAAAAGATAGATAAATAAACCTAATTACCTCCTCCCCCCCAAAAAAAACTACAAAAAATGTCTTTAAATTTCCAAAAAGGATTGGGGTTAAATATTATCTTTTGTTATTGATTTCATATTCGGTTTCCTTGAGGTCAGAGACCATGGTCTGAGAATGGTTTCTTTGAAATTTACTGACTTGCATTATAACCTAGTACATGGTCATTTTGGGGGGTAAATGTTCCATATGCTTGAAAAGAATGTGATCTCCAATTAGATATAGAATTCTACATATGTTCATTAAATCAAGCTTACTTTGTTTTTCAACTGTCTATATATTTAATAATTTTTATCTGTTTGTACTATTAATAATTGAAAGAAGTATGTTAATCTCTCTCTTTTTTTTTTTTTTACAAATTCTATGCTATTTTATTTGTGGACTACAAGTTATAGGTATAGTGCTAGATAATTTACATATACTAAGTCATGTTTTTAAAAAATTGAAGTATAGTTGATGTACAATATTATGTAAGTTACAGGTATACAATATAGTGATTCACAATTTTTAAAGGTTATACTCCAATTATAGTTAAAATATTGGCTATATTTCCCATATTATACAATATATCCTTGTAACTTACTTTATATAATCTCCCATTTTGATGGTCAGTTTTTCAATTTCTCTAGTTGTGCATAATATTCCTTTATATATTTGGAGGTGTTTCATTAGTGCATATTAATAAAACATACTAGGTTAATTTACTCTGTGTAGTGATCTAATCTTTTATAATGCTTTTATTGTCTCGAAGTTTTATTTTTTAGGTATTAATATAACTACCTCAACTTTCTCTTGGTTAGCCTTTACCTGGTATATCTTTTTTGTATCTTTTTTACTTTCAATCTTTCCCAGTCTAGATGTGTCCCTTGTGAAATGTCACATACCTGGATTTTTAAATTTTATATAGTCTGTTAACCTCTGTATTTTAGAGGATGAATTTTGCTCATATATGTTTTTTATGTTTATTGATATATTGGAGCTTGTTTTTTTTTTTTACCATCTTAACTTTTGCTTTTTATTTGCTTCACTTTTTTCTGCGCTTTTTCTCCTTGTCTTCAAAATTTTTTTTCTTATTTTATTTTCCCCACTACTGATTTTGCAAAATTGCATCTCAAGTGAGCTGGCTGGTAACAGGGTTAATGTTAGTAATAGCAACCCATGGTCGAGGGTGGGGTTGGGGGTGGGATGTGCTTTTCTAAAAGGAGCCGGATTGGAAAGTGATGGGGAGAAATGGAAGAGAGCTGATGGAAGTCATGGCTGATGGATTCTGAAAATGTTTTTTGACAAGTATGAAACAAGGATGTCTGATAGGAACTGGGGAAAGGGGAAGTGGGAGTGTGAGATGAATGAAGGCTTAAAATAGAACCTGAAGGAACTAGTAAGGGAACTGAACTAAAGTATGTAAAAAGGTTTGTGGGTGACAAGGAGGGTCCAGCTCAGATTGTAGACCAGGAATTATGTAGGACCTGCATATAGGAGCAGACAAGGCAGACTGTAGCATTTGTATAGGTTTGGGTTTTGATGGGCAGTTGCTGCAGAGGGATGAAGGTACATGGATATGGAAGATATTGGTGAGACTGGTTCAGATGTTGAGCCATCTGAAGTCTAGGATGGGTAAGGAAGGAAGATAGATCAGCAGGAGGCAAGTAGACCAAGGGACAATGGAGGGTGGGTTCAAGAGACTGTGGTCTTGATGAAGTTGAAGAGCAGGTATAGTGGGAATGAGATGTGACCAAAAAGTAGAGATTCTTTTTTTTTAGTTTTTAATTGAAGTATAGTCAATTGAATTGAAGTTATACATATACATACATATTTATGTATATTTTTTCAGTTTCTTTTCCATCACAGCTCATTACAAGAAATCAAATACAGTTCCCTGTGCTATGCAGTGGGTTCTTGTTGTTTATCTATTTTATATATAGTAATGTGTATCTGTTAACTCCAAACTCCTAATCTATCCCTCCACCCTGAAAAGTAGGGATTCTTGAATTTAAGATTTCAGTTGTGGGGGCAGTTCTGGTTGGTCAAGTATATGAGTGAAAAATAAAGGGGAGATGTACAGTGTATTTTCTTATTGTGCTATCTTTGTTTCCTCAGTCATGTTCTTAATTCTTTGTCTTTTACTATTACTTGGTCTCATTATTGTGCAAACGTGACTGTCTCATCACAGAACTCTGCTGCCTCTCTACAAACACCAGTTTTCTAAAAAATCTGGTTTTGTTCTCATTTCCTGTGTGCCTATGCCATCCTTGGTCTTGAATTGCCAGGCAATTGGTGATACCTGTTTTATCCAGGAGGCACTGATTTTGTGGCCAGTGCTTCAGCTATAATCACACATATGGGAATTCATTTTCACAGTGCTTTTGATTGCTGTGTTCAGTATTTTATAATTGCTTTGGCCATGATCCTGCCTGGGACAGAGCCAGTAGAGCACCAGCTCTAGAATCAGATTGTCTGGGCTTGAATCCCAGCAACTGCAATTACTTGCTGTTTATTCTTGGGCAAGTTAATCTAACCTCTCCTGAGTCCTCATCTATAAACGATGGATAATAATAGTACCTTATTCTTGGCATTGATGTGATGATTAAATCAGTTAATGTGTGTGAAGTGCTTGTTGCCTGGCATATAATAAATTCTCAATAAATGGAACTGTTGGGGTGATGATGACAGTGATGATGATCAATAATAGTGGTGGCATATGTAACACTATGTGCCGAATATTGGGTTCGGTACTGGGTGAGATACATAGAAGAATACTGAAAAAGTCCTTGTTTGAGAATATATGGAGTGTATATATTCTCCTTGAGGATAAGAACTAAGATTTCCTCAAGACTGCCTAAGAAAGAGCCTGTGAAAGAGGCTTAGCATCTTATAGTTCAATAAAAACCAAGAAATAGCCAAGTCAAGAAAATGTTGAGATTTCAGGAACCTGTATAGCTTTGCTGTGTTGTTTATACCCTCTATTGTCCTGTTGGTAATTAGTTTTAAAAGTGAAAAGGGATTGTTGTCTAGTTTCAAGGGAGAGTAGAGACGGTAAGTATGATCCTCATTTTCTTTCTCACCCTCTGACCATCCTGGGCTCTTTGACTCCCGTGACTGCCAAATATCTATTTTCAGACACAGTCTCTCTTCCTGAGGTCCAGCCTTATGGCCAACTACCTCTGGAACCTAATTATCTTGTTCACATGGAGGATGCAGCACAAACTCAATATGACTAAAAGGAAACTTCTTGCTTTACTTCCACACCTGTTTCTTCTCTTACAGCCCTTATCACTGTTAGGACTGTCACCAGCCAGTCAGTTGTTTAACCTAGACATGAGAGGTAGGCATCTTTGCCTTCACCGTCTTCATCCTCTTCACTCAATCAGTCACCACACTGTTCTGTCAGTTCTACTCCTCATACCTATTCTCTGTTCTTCCCTCTTGCTTTTCTCGTTTAGGCCTGCCCTGTAGCAGATTCAGCAACTACGTGTACTCCAAACATGTGTTCCAAACATTGTGATGGGCCCTTAAACACATTATTTAATTTTCTGGACAACTTTGTGAGGTAGGTCACCTTGAAGATGAGAAACCAGAGGATGAAAGAAATACAATGACTTGCCCAGTTGGTTAGAGGCATAGTTAGTAAACCTAGGTTGTATTTTTGTGTGGATTATTGCAATAATTCCTCTGTCTTCTTTGAAATTTAAACGTAAGACATGTTTATTAAAAAATCAGAACTGTATAAAGTATAATGTAAAAGTTACCCCCTTCCAACTCTATTCCCCTAGAGAAACCAATGGTAATGGGTTTTGTTCTAGACCTTTTTCTTTACATATGCAAATGTGTAGATAAATACTTTTCCAAAGAGATCATTCAAGTGTAGTCCTGAACTAACTTTTTTTAAAACTCAGGAACATATTTTCATACAGATCTACCACATTTTAAAAATGGATGCATAGTACGCCACCATATGAAAGTATTGTTTTGTTTAAAGGTTTCTCTGTTAAATAACTTGTTTTTGCTCTTACGCATAATGTTGCGGTAACTTTCTTACACATATGCCTTGAGTACATATTTATGTAAATATTTCTATTAGGTAGATTCTTAGAAGTGATATTGCTTGCCTAAGGAGTATGCATATTTTACAGTGTGTTATGTACTACCAATTGTATTTCAAATTATCTTTTGAATCAGTCTTTGATACTATAGCTAGAAAGATCTTTGTAAAATGAATTTGAGCATGTGTTTTCCCAATATCAAAAACAAAGCAACAACAAAGATGTTTGATTGAGTTATATTGTCTATGTAGTCAATTTAAAATTTAATTTTTGAGACTATTTGAGAGATACATAATCTGATCCCAACCTATATTCCCAGCCAACAAACTTATACTCTGTTCTATAAGGTAAAACCCACCTGTTCTGTAAAACCTTCCACATGTATAGTTCTCTTTCTTCCCTTTCTATACAAGACAGAGTTAGTTACTCCCACCTCTTAAGTTCCCATAACAATTTCTTATCCCTCTAATAGAACTCAGTGCCCTGTACTGTATTTATGTATATCTGTTTCCCCTATTACTCTGTGAACTTGTGAAGAACAGGAACTGTGTCTTACTCATCTCTGTGTTCCCAGCACTTTGCACAATGCCTGTCAGAGCAGGTGCCCAACAAGTGTGCATGAAATGGGTGAAGATATTCTTGAGGTAGTGTTAGCAATAAGAACTTTGGGAAATAGAGCAGGCGATGGAAGTTTGGAAGTGTAGCAGGAAGCTGACTGAATCCTGGGAACATGGAAGCTGGTCAGGAAAGGAGGAATGGGGATTCAGCTGGCAGAGGTCCCTGTGTGGTTTTCTTCACTGCAGAGACTAGCTGTCTGATTATTTGGCTTAATAGGCTTGTGACTTGAGAACACTGAAAGTATTGACAATTGGATGATTGAGGATCCACTTGGTGGAGGGGGAGTTTGACTCAGCTGTTCAGTGCTCTTTCCAGACTAAGATGCTTATGCTGAAAGACCCAACCCTTTGCCAGAGTCGTGAATAAGTTTTTATTCTTGAAAAATCAAAGCCTCTTTTTATCTTCAGGGTAGGATTCAGATGGGAGTAGGTATAATAAAAAGGCCAGATACTTCTATGTTGTTTCTTTAGCCTGGCTTAAGGGGAAAGTGGCCTACCGAAAGTCCCTGGAGTGTCGGCCTCTCCTGGAGTAAATGATCTATGTGAAATTAGTTCTTATCTTATTTCAGGCAACTGTGGTAGCTCTCCTGGTCTGGTAGCTTTGAAGAAAGAAGAGTAGAAGAGAAAATAGAATCATCATGTCGGAGATACTTGACCTCTCTTTTCTGTCTGAAGTGGAAAGAGATTTGATCCTCAGTGTTCTACAACGGGATGAGGAGCTCCGGAAAGCAGAAGAGAAGCGGATTAGGTGAGAGTCCCAGAACAAGCATGGGTTCCCAGACCTTTAACCAAAGATGTCTGGACTTGCACTTCTTTTCATCTGACTTTCAGAGGAACTTGTGTATGAGGTTTGCAGCTCCTCATTGGGTCAGGGTGGGCTTGGAGCAGGTTGCTTTCACAGAACCAAATGGTCTTACTGTCTCTGTCCCTCATTCCCTCTCCATCCAACCTCTGCAGATCCCGAATCACTTGTGTTTCTCTTTTGGGTCTTGGCAGGCGACTGAAGAATGAGTTGTTGGAGATAAAAAGGAAAGGGGCCAAGAGGGGCAGCCAACACTATAGTGATCGGACCTGTGCCCGGTGCCAGGAGAGCCTGGGCCGTTTGACTCCCAAGACCAACACTTGTCGGGGTTGTAATCACTTGGTGTGTCGGGACTGTCGTATCCAGGAAAGCAGTGGTACCTGGAGGTGTAAGGTGTGCGCCAAGGAAATGTGAGTGTTACTTACGGCTGAGTAGAGAGAAAAAATGGGGCCCCAGTTGTGGTTAGAATTTCTCTCCTTGGCCTTTGTTGGTTGAATGTCAAGGACCATGTTTTTTTTTTTCATTCATCTATCATTTTCTTTTATTCCTTCCCAGAGAGCTAAAGAAGGCAACTGGAGACTGGTTTTACGACCAGAAAGTGAACCGCTTTGCTTACCGCACAGGCAGTGAGATAATCAGGATGTCCCTGCGTCGCAAACCTGCAGGTACCAGACCTGTCGGGAAATGGTTCCCGGAGGTGCTTGACCTCAGTGATAGATCCTCTACTGTGGAATCCTAGTGTGTTCTTAGTGGTGGTGTCTTCACTTCCTGGGCTCAGCCCATTTGCTGGGGAACGTGAAGATTGTGTCGCCATCCTTTCTGCAGGTGTGCTGTGTTTCCCTTCCCCTCTCACCACTGCCCCTCTGCCATGCTTTTGTTTGTCTTTAAGTGAATAAAAGAGAGACAGTGGGACAGTCCCTCCTTCATCAGCCACAGATGGGTGATATTTGGCCAGGAAGAAAGATCATTCAGGAGCAACAGAAGGAGCCCAGGTAGGAACCAAGCAATCATTTAAAGAAATGCTACACATTCCTTTAATTCTTTTATTTTCTTACTTCTATTTATAAAATAATAGATGTTCATTATAGGAAAATTTGGAAAGTACAGAAAACAAAAAAAAAGAAGAAAAAAAACATTTCTAATCCTGCTAACCACATATAAACATTAACATTTTGGCATATTTACTTAGTCCTTTTTAAGAACAATTTGAAGACAAATACATATAACACATACTCATTATTAAAAATTTAACCAGTATGGGAAACAATAAAGAAAGCAACAAATCACCCAAATTCCTACTACCCTAGTATTCACATTATGTAAAAATTACTTCACATATCTTTTGTGCATATATGTAGATAGAGGGATGGGTGGGTGGATAGACTGAAAAACCTTCATCATATTGGATCATAATGTATTAAAATAAAAGCTGTGTTTAATTTTACTTGAATTTAACAGAATAAAACACTGAAATAAAATACAGGAATTGCTAATCTTCAGATGAATGATTCTTTACTATAGAAGATATTAGTCATTAACATCCCTCTAAGCTTAAGAAAAAATATTATGAAAACCATTGAGCAGTTAGTCATTTTTTATTTTGTACTGTCTTTTTTGGTAACAGCCTTATCCAGCTGTAATTCACAGACCATATAATCCACATATTAACAGTGTACAGTGCAAGGTTTTTAGTATATACACAGAATTATGCAGCCATCACCTCAATTGAGTTTAGAACTTTTTATCACCTTAAAAAGAAACCCTGTATCCTTTAGCTATCACTGTTCCCCCTTCTCCATGTCTTTCCCCTTCCCTAAACAATCACGATCTGCCTATTCTGGACATTTCATTTAAATGAAATCATATAATACTGTTTTCAAGGGTAACCCATGTTGTATGTAGCATGTGTCAGTACTTCATTTCTTTTTATTGCCATGTGTATATACCCACATTTGTTTATCCATTCATCTATTGATGGAAATTTGGATTGTTTCTACTGTGGGGCTATTATGAGTAATGCTGTTTTGAACATTTGTTATGAGTTTTTGCGTGGACATATGTTTTCATTTTTCTTAGGAAGATACCTAGGTGTAGAGTTGCTGGGTCATTTAGTCATTTTTAAAATCTACCTTTTTCAATATTAAACATTATCAGTGGACTCTGCTATGAAAGAGGAGATTAGCTTTCTTGCACTTCTTCCCAACACTGTCCCCTACTCCCACTTTTTATTAATCAAATTATTTTTACTGTGTCAGGACTTACAAGATTTATATTGTTATGCAACCGCAAATCATCTGCTTATTTTATCTATTTGTTTAGTTTTAGTTCATATTTAAAAGGATTGTATGCTTACAGCCAGGCTTTGGACCATGGCTTCTCTATATTTCTGAATCCTTTACTGTAATTTATTTCTTGGTTTTGTGGATTTCATCATTGAGAATTTCCTTCAACAAGCACTTGTAAGTGCTGTATTTATTTCACTCTTTCATGTTAAGAATGTCTGCCTAGTCCCTTTATGTTTGAACAATGTCTTGGCTGGATATTGTATTCTTGGGTCACACTTTATTTCCATCAGAATGTTGTAGACATTACTCCATTGTCTTCTGCCACTGAATGTAACTGTAAAGTCTGAGGCCAGCTAGCCCTTTGTTTTTCTCCTTTGTAGTTAACTTACTCAGTGTGTGTGTGTGTGTACCTGAAAAATTCCTTGTATTTTTCTTGAAGTTTGGTAACTTACCAAGGATAGATCTCAATTGCTAATCATCCTGTATCATTTTTCTCTAATATGAGGTGTACCCTTGAGTTCTTCATTGCGGGAAAATTTTTCCATATTGTATCCTCTGAACTCTTTCTATTTCACTAGTTAAGTTCTCCACTTCAGGGACACTGGATTTCTCTATCTTCCATTTCTGTCCTTTCCTTTTACTATCAAATGCAGAAGAAAAAGAGAAAGGGGAAAACAATTAACCCTAGGAGCCCAACCCTTTCCTCTGTGCTATCACTTTGATTTTCAGCCATCTTCTTTCTTCCCTTTCCTTCCTTCTCCCCTCCCTCCCTTCCTTTTTGCTGTATCTAATTCACATATTTGAATGAATTGTCTTGTTTAGGTTTTAATTTCTTCTTTGCTTTCCTTTTTCTCTATAATTTTGTTGTTTCATCATCTTGTGTTTGAGCTCTTGTGCTTTATCAAATCTCTGTCCTTATTAAGTTCCTGTGTAAGTGTAAAGCATTCGCAAGAAAACTACTTATTTTCCTACAGTTATATTCTTCTCCAGAATGGGTTCTTTGTCCATCATGCAAGTTGTTTCTCTTTCTCCCCACCCTGTGGCATATTTATATATCTACCAGACCACTTCTCTTCATTCTAATATTTAACTTGGGAAGTTCTGCTTCTATGTTTTGTTTGTATGTGGATTCTTCCTGATTGGCTGCTCATTTCAATTTGAGACAATTATCTTTTCCCCACACTCAATTATACTTTAGTTTAATGATAGAAATTGCTTTCTATATACGTCTTTTCTATAACTTGAGAGGAGGGGCAAAAGGTAACTTGGGAATCCCTGGTTTCAGTCTCCTGAAATTCTCTTAAATGTCTGGGCTCACTCACTTCAGCTCTGGATACATCCTCTAACTCATATCAGTGCCCTGAGAGAAGACATCCTCCAGCAGGCTTGTCTGTCTCTGTTGGGGTCCACCTGTGATACCTGCAGATCTTGAGGATTTTTGTTTTCCTTGACTCACCCTAGGACTGTCTACTCACTCACTTAATCTTTATGTCTCCACATTTGAAGGAGTTTTGCTGAGCTAAATATTTCTTCTGTTTCCTTTGCCATGACTTTCTGAACTCTGGCACTTAGAGCTTTGTTCTTTCCCTCATTTGGTTGCTGCTGACGAATTTTTGGCTCTTTATTTGTGTGGTTTTTTTTTCTAACTTTACCTCAGCCAAAGAGAAGTGACTTTATCATGTTTTATATGATTGAGGAAAAGCAATATAGAAATATAGAAAATGAGTCCCCAGTAATCTCACTACTTTATGCCGCAGACAATTATCATTAATAGTCATTAATAGTTTTGGTGTATGGACTACCAGACTGTCTAAATGTACAAATATGTGTTGGATTCTTAAAATTTTAATTTCCTTTTACAAATGTATCTTACTGTATGTATATTAAATGAAAAAAAATGAGACAGAATTTTAAAAACTCAAGGATACAGATAATCCAATAGAAAATGGGCGAAAGATTTGAACAGACATTTTACCAGAGACAACATACAGATGTCAAATAAACACATGTAAACATACTCAGCATCATTAGTCATTAGGGAAATGCAAATTAAAATTACAATCAGATGCTCCTGTGTATCAACTAGAAAGACCAAAATTATAAAGACTGATCATACCAATTTTTGATGAGGATGTAGAGCAATGGAAATTTTCATACAGAGCTGGTATGAGTGTACAATGGTACAGCCACTTTGAAAGACAGTTTAGTAGTATCTCAACAAGTTAAATATGCAGCTACCTTGTGATTCAGCCTTTAAATTTCTCAGTATTTACTCAAGCAAAAGCATATGTCCATACAAAGACTTGTACGTGAGTGTTCATAGTGGCTTTATTGGTGACAGCCAGCGCCTAGGGACAACCTAAATGTCTATCAGCAGGTGAAGGGATAAACTGTGCTTTGTTTATATGGTGGTGTACTACTCAGCAACGGAAAGGAATGAACTGATGGTACATGTGACAACATGGATGAATCTCAAGGTAATCACGCTGAGTGAAAGAAGCCAAACAAAAAAGAAGACAGACTATATATGATTCTATTTATATAAAACTCTAGAAAATGCAAGCTAAATTGCAGTGACAACAGATCAGCACTTACTTGGAGACAGGGATGGAGAGGGAGGGATGGATTATGAAGGGGCACGAGGAAACTCTGGGGGAGTGATTGATATCTTCACTAACTTAATTGTGGTGATGGTTTAAAAGTGTATGCATATGTCAGAACTCATCGAATGGCACACTTAAACACGTGCAGTTTACTCATGTCAGTTGTAGCTCAAGGTATAAAAGGAAAAAATTATGGAAAAACATAACATTGATGTCTTTCCATGTCAGCACCAAGGGTCTACCTCATTCTTTTTGCTCTCTGTGTGGTGTTTCATTGTATGTATGTACTGTGATTTTATCCACACAGCCTTGGGTGGGTGACTCACTTGTTCTACGTTATGAGGCCCCCTTTTTCCTTTGTGGATAAGGATAAGAATGGCTTTTATTTCCGGAACCTGATTAACACATCTGATATCATTGGTCAGATTGTAATTTCTGAAACCTACTGCTTTTGGCTGTCTATAACCTCTTGTCTCATTGGACCCAGAAGACTCCTATTTATCCTAAACATGGAAACAGATTAAGTGGATATAAATGATATTTTCCCTAAATTTATGGGGCCTCCGAGATAATCTAATTTAACTCTCTTATTTTTACAGAAAAGAAAGTGGGATAAGTGATTTACCTGAGATCATACAGATAGTAAGAGCCCAGGACTCCCATCTCTTAGTCTATTTTTCTATTGCACAGATGTCAAATAATTGCTTTTTGGTCCTCGGGTGGTTTGTATCAGCTCTGGATCAGTACGTATAATCTTTAGGAAAAAAAATACAAGCAGAAAACACTCTCCATGGGCCATTATTAAACTACCCGTCTAGAGGAATTGTTCTGCTTTGGGTTCTTTATTCTTTGGAGCAAAGGGAGGAAAAGAAGGATTCTAAACTAAAAATGAAATCAAGCTCCCTGCTGTATCTCTCAAGAAATGACCACTGTTTCACCTCTTGCATGCCCTAGGACTCCAACCCCTGCTGTCCGTTTTCATAGTCATCTCCATCATCGTATTATGATAACTTGGAAAGTTTATTCTCTACTACCTAAGACATTATAGATTTTAGTTACTTCATTCTTTGTTGATTTCTTACTGGTTCGTTCATTTGTTGAATAATATCTATGAATGCCTACTAGTTGCCAGGCACTGTTTTAGGTAGTGAGACCCACAGGTGAAGACAACAAAGTCCCTTACTTGAAGAGCTTTGACGTGGGAGTTGGGGTCACAGACAATAAATGAATAATCAAGTAAATATAGCATATATCAGATGTTGACAAGTGCTATGGGGAAAAATGAAGTAGACTAAAGGGAGAGGGAGTGCCAGGAAAGCAGGCGTGTATATAGGTTGCTTTATTTAGGCCAGTGGAGGGAAAAGTCTTAATAGTAAGATGACATTTGAGAAAAGACATGAAGCAAATGAGGGTGCAAAGCCTGAGACTGTCTGGGGGAAGAAGATACTTTCTAGGCAGAGAAAACAGCAAATACAAAGACCCTAAGGTGAGTTGGTGTTTGGCATGTATGAGTCATCTGGAACTGGTGAGCGGGAGGGGAGGGGAGGGGAGGGGATGCAGACAGAGATGGGACAAGAAGCAAATCATGTAAGATGTTGTGGGCACCTGTAAAGACTCTGTCTTTTACTCCGAGAGAAGGAAGGCTCTGGTGACATGATATTATTTTGTCTCTTATTAAATTGGGATAAAATTCACATAAGATTAATCATTTTAACAATTTTAAAGTATACAATCTAGTGGTTTTAGTACTTTCAGAACGTTGTGCAACCATCACCAGTATCTTAATTTCAGAACATTTTCATCACTCCACTGCACCCATTAAACAGTCACTCCCCATTTCCCCTGGCCCCTAATCTGCTTTCTGTCTCAATGGATTTGCCTATTCTGGGCATTTCATATAAATGGAGTCATACAGAATGTAGTCATTTGTGTCTGGCTTGTTTCACTTAGCATAATACTTTCAAGGTTCATCTATGTTGTAGCATATATCAGAACTTCATTCCTTTTTATTGTCAATAATATTTCATTGTACAGCTGTACCACATTTCCTTTATCCATTCATCTGTTGATGGACATTTGGACTATTTCCACTTGTTGGCTATTGTAAATAATGCTGCTGTGAACATTTGTGTACAGGTTTTTATGTGGAAACGTTTTCAGTTCTCTTGGGTAGGAGTGGAATTGCTGGGTCATGTGGTAATTCTATATTGGATTTATATTTTAAAAGCTCATTTTGGTAGCTGTGTTGAGGATAGATTGTATGCAGACAAGGGCAGAAGTAGGGAGTTCAGTTAGGAGGCTATTGCAACCATCCAGGAGCTAGGTGATGGTGGTTTGGACCAGAGTAATGGCAGTGGAGTGGGAGAGAACTGGTCATATGCTAGATATACGTTGACGATAAGAGCCAAGAGGACTTGCTAACAGATTGGATTTGTATTTTGAGAGAATGAGGGGAGTTGAGGATAAGTCTTAAGATTTTTGACCTGAGAAGCGAAAGGATGAAATTGTCATTTGATGAAATTGAGGGAAGAGTAAGTTTTGGGGAGGACCAGTGTGGTCAGAGGACCAGGAGAGTGTGGCATCCTGGCAACCAAGTGAAATTACTTGAGGTACTTCAGGAAGAATGATTTTTTCCCCTTTTTTTTGTCCTCACAAATTCCTTGAGGTATGGGGTCCAGGAATTGTGTCCTTCTCTTTAGAGATGAAGATTGCTGTTTTGAATGCCCAGGGTCATCCTTCATTAAGCTGGAAAGAATTCTGGTCTCCTGAGTAATATCTTCAAAGCATACTGCTTATTTATATATATACTTTAAGCCCCACTGAAGGCATTTAGTCAAGAATTCAGTCAACAAATAATTGAGTGCTAGCTCTCTTCTAGACATTCTATGATAGCTTCTCTTCTAGGCATTGGGAACACAGCAGTGAACAAAATATGTGGTCAGTGATCTCCTGGAACTTAGTCTAATAGAGAAGAAAGACATTAAATAAATCATTTGTTGAAATTATTGAACAAATTAAATAATTTGTTTAAAAGACATAAACACACACATAAAATCATACATATGATGACTGCTACCAAGACAACAGGGTGCTTTAGGAGCACATAGGAAAGTTACTAATCTAGTCTTGGGGTGGGGGCATGGCCAGAGAGATCTGTAGGAAATGACGTATAAGGAGAGACCGGAAGGGGTAGATATAGCCAGGTGATGAAAAATGGCCGTTGTGAAAAGACCATCCAGGCAGAGAAAAGAGAGGAGAGGAAGAGCTTTGGCGTATTCAGGGACCCAAAAGAGCTTCATCATTCTGGAATGTAAAGTGTGAGGAGAGGTGGAGGGGGAAAGATGAGTCTGAGGACACGCGCAGGGTCCAACCATAAGGCTTTTCTTGCCACGCTAAGGAGTTTGAACTCAATCCCCAGAGCAATGGGGAACCGCTGAGCAGTTTTTAAAGTATGCTCAGCTCTTAGAAAGATCACTTCAGCTACCATCGTTGAAGGGGTTGGAAGGAAGCCTGACTCCTGGCAGGAGAGCCCACTTCCTTTATGTGTTGGCTCTTGGTTTTGATTCTAGTGTGCCATTTGAAGTGTCCAAGCTGAAAAGTGGAAAGAGCGCCCTGGAGGCAGAGAGCGAGAGTCTGGATAGCTACACGGCTGACTCGGATACCACGTCCAGGTGAGATGCCCCCAGTCCCTGCCCCTCCACTCCACCGAGCTCCCATTTTGTTCTCTAGCACCAGGGTGCCGGGATTCCTATGCCTTCAGTGATCCTGACTTCTGTCCTTGGCAAGGAGAACAAAGTATTTTCTCTGACTTGGCCACAAGTCTCCTGGTAGCACTTCTGTTGGCTCTGGGCACAGCCTTCTGGAACATGCTAATTTCCATAGGCTGCTGCACCTTGGAGGAGTCTTCCTGGACCAGCAGCACCTGCTGCTACCCCTTGGGAATGGGGTGTGAGTGTCTGTATTTGTGCAGAATGGCTTACCTCATCATTGGCATTCCTTCAAGGTAGATCAGATGTGAAGTTTACCTCCTGGATTTTGTCACTGCAGTGACCTCAAGCCAGTGGCTCTCCTTCCCTAGAGCTTGGGTCCCTAGATAGAAGGGGAAGGGGAGGAAGTGATTTTGTTCTAGCATCTGTATCTGCCTCCAGGAGAGACTCTCTCGATAAATCTGGCCTCTTTCCAGAATGGAAGAAGATGTCTGCCCCCAAATCTCAAGTAGAAAAGGTAAGCTTTAGTTATTGGTTGGTCGGTCTCTGTCTTTCTCTCTGTCTGTGTCTGTCCCTCTTTTTCTTTCTTCTTCCTTTCTCAGGAAGAATTTAAATCAAGAATTCATGTAAACAAATTTAGCTCAGATCCCCTTGGAGCATTTTCTAAGGTTTTGGTTGAAACATGTGAGAAAATGGATTTTATACTACTTCCTAGGATTAAATTCCTAAGATTAAATTAATCTTTCCTTGAAGTTTTTCGTAGTTTAGTGAAAATCTGAGCCTTCTTCCTTATTCCACTTTTCTACCTACCCAGCTGTCCTTTTCCTTTTCCTTGCCCTTACTCCTTCCTAGGAAACTCAGCCTGGGGGTCAAAATGTGTTAACTGTGGATGAGAGTGAAATGATATTCAAGAAGAACACCAGAAAAATCCTCAGGCCTTCAGGTAGCTGGTTTCCCTTTGTGGCATTTTGAGATTGAAGTTCTGAGTACTTGGTGGGTCATTGGTATGGAGAAGAGTGGGTTCTTTTTGATTTGGGTTTTTGGTGTTCCACTCAGAATACACTAAATCTGTGATCGATCTTCGCCCGGAAGATGTAGGGCGTGAAGATGGCTCCTTGGGAGACAGAAGCAAATCTGTCCCAGGCCTCAGTGTGGATTTGGTAAGTACCCTTGTATATTTCACTTGGTCACTATATGAAAATTTATATATCTAGAGTTGACTTGAGTACCTGATACTCTGAATTCATCTGTTTAATTCTTTAGGAAAAGGTAACATGAATCTTGATTCCCGCACATTTCTAAAGTAAATCTGGTTGCTGAATTGCTTAAAAAAATAAGACTGTCTTCACCATCTCTTATTTTCTAAACATTGCTTGATATATGGTTGGGGGCTCAAATAAATACTTCTTTTGATTAAAATGTAAAGAGCTGGCTGGGTTGGGGCAGGCAAATGGGAAAGAGCTATTCTTATCTTATTATTTTGAGATTTAAGAAAGATGGTTGGAATATAGTTGGGAAGCCTGAAATGGGGAAAGATAAAAATAAGGCTAAGTATGTACATGTGCACATGACACCTCAGAGCTCAGCGGCAATTATGGCCCCTACCGAAGCAAGAATATCCGTCTTTGAACTTTTTCTTGTTTTTATTAATTCTGAAATCTATATTTATTGTTCCAGGAAGAGGAAGAGGAGGAAGAAGAAGACATCGACCACCTGGTGAAGTTACATCGTCAGAAGCTAGCCAGAAGCAGCATGCGAAGTGGCTCGTCCATGGTAAGTTCTGTTAGTTTTGTGGCTACAGACATGTTGGGGTACCAGCAAGGATGGAAGTGCCTCTCTAGAGCTGGTCAGGACCTGGAGAAATTCTCCTAGTCACCCTTTCCAGGTAAGTGAGATGCATTTGTTCCTTTCCTCAACTTAAACCATAGTTGCTTAGTGCAGTTAGGTGATTTTCTCAGCCTCTGCCCTGGAGGGTCTTACCTCAGGTAGTTGGGGCTAGAGATGTTCTTTGTCGCAGCTTAGTGAACAGTAACCCTTAACTTCTCCCTTAAAAAGGTATACCCAAGCCACGAAGTGAGCAAGATCAGATTTCTTCATCACAGCACACTGGAAATCTCATGTTCAAGGGCAGTGAGTGTCATGGGAAGGACCTTGCTTGGCAGGGTTAATTGGCATCAGGATATGACTGAGGGATAACAGTGCCAATCAGAATCGTGAAGTTAAAGGGACATTTGAAAATCAGAGCCTAGTTCTGTCATAAGTATAAAGATTGGTGTTTAGGGGAAACAGAGTCAGGAAGCAGGGTGATTAGATGTTCCCACTCACACAAAGGAAGAGAATGGTGGGCTTGCCGAGTTGATTATTACCAAGAGGAAGATGTCTTTTCCCCTCTGGTGGGGTTTTCCCCCAGTTCTGATGCAGTCACTTTTCTCTGTAACTCTTGAGAGGGATAAAGTAGATAAAAGAAACCCACCTATAATTAAGGCACCTTGTTTTAATTAGTAACTGACCCCTTCTAACCAACCTTGTAGCATATATAACAGATACCAAAATCGGACTCAGCTGAACCTTACCTCTCCTCCTTGGCCACCTTTTGGGCAGTTCAAAATTAACGATAAAATGTGTAAAAAGAGGGGAAGAAAAGCAGCTCGAGGCCTGGGTGAGTCATGTGCAGACTGATGAACCTGAACAACGGTGGGTGTGTCCTGGCATCTGCTGTACCCTGGGCACAAGACCATTGGCAGTACTGGCTTGTTGCAGGGGCTTTTGTCTTGTTCAGTGACTGCCTTTCTCGTGAGGGAAAACGTGAGCAATGTGGGAGGGGGAGTGTGCAGATGTTTGTGGGGGCTTTATCTTCAGAGTACCATTGGCAGCATGATGAGCATCTATAGCGAAGCTGGCGATTTTGGGAACATCTTCGTGACCGGCAAGGTTGCCTTTTCCCTGAAGTATGAGCAGCAAACACAGACTCTGGTCATTCACGTGAAGGAGTGCCACCAGCTGGCCTATGCTGACGAAGCCAAGAAGCGCTCAAACCCGTGAGTGCTCGGAGAGGAGGGCTCAGACCCTGGTGTCTCGCTGGGCATCCTTGAACTGAGGTTATCACTTCCTGGGCAGACAGGGAGGTGTGGTTGAGAGTGGTTGGAGGAGATGTGGGAAAGGGACCAGGACTGGGAAAATGCAAGAATGGCATGTCTAAGAGGGCTTGATGTGACATTTTCATCCTGTCATGAGATCTGTATATGGAGAGAGCAGGGCAGTTAGGAATGGGCTTCAGAAAAGACAGCGAGTTACTCAGTGTTCTCCTTGGTTTCTAGATACGTGAAGACTTATCTTCTGCCTGACAAATCCCGCCAAGGGAAAAGAAAAACCAGCCTCAAGCGGGACACCATTAATCCGCTATATGATGAGATTCTCAAAGTAAGTATCTGGAGCCCGAGAGTAGGAGAGCTCGTTCTGTCTTGTGTGCTCAGCTGTAGCTCTTCCTCTGCCACGTGGCTGGTAGATGTGGTTTTCAGTGGCCATGGCTGTGTTTGAGGATACACTGTGGGTGTCTCTTCATATCCCCACCTCTCAGAGAAGAGAACAAAGCTGATCTGGCTTTCTTGGATTGTTGTCAAGTTGGAGATCCATGTGGCCACAAATTCATTTTAAAAAGTCATTTGGGATAAGGAGTCTGCCTGGCAGTTCTTTTGGAATATTCCAGTGTTTTCTTGCCCACTGAAGGAAAAATTAATATTCCAGGTCCTCCCGTGGACTATAATAGGTTTTCGTGAAATGGGGTAAGTGGAAACTTGAAGTGAGACTCAGAGTGGTTAGGGACTAATGTAATTTGATATTCAGGACTATGGGTATGGTTGCGCGGACTTTGGAATAATCGTTTCTGGAGGAATTACCCTGAACTAATCATCTTCGGCTTTTCCTTTTCTTTCACAGTATGAGATCCCAGAATCTCTCCTGGCTCAGAGGACATTGCAGTTCTCGGTTTGGCATCATGGTCGTTTCGGGAGAAACACTTTCCTTGGAGAGGCAGAGGTCCAGATGGATTCCTGGACGGTTGATAGGAAATTGGATCATTGCCTCCCTTTACATGGAAAGGTAGTCTGATTTAACAGCTCCTTACAGTTTGGATCTGAGGTAGAATTGTCTGCAGTGACCTCTGCTGGGACTTGTTGGTAGCAGCTTTGAATGTAGTCTTCTGTAGATTTCTAGCGCCCCCTGCTGGGGTTTCTGAGTTTAACAGTAATTTCAGGTGTACTTGGATGGCAAGTGGGAGTAATCTCTTCTGTATAGGCCAGGTGAAGGAGAAACTATGGTTTCCCTTTGAAGTCTTTAATACATGTGCCAGGCTTTGCCTCCTAACTGTCCAGAGTCTGGGCATGTCCCATCATCCTAACTTGTGCATCTTCTCCAAGCTAGCCTTTCAGTTAGCGTCATCTGCACTCCTTTTCCAAGCTAATTTTTTCACGAAGGAAGTGGAATATAAAGGAATTCATTTGAGTTCCAGCTGCCGTGCTCTTGTTCACACAAGCCAGGGACAGTTTTACTTAGGAGATGGCATCTCAGGTGAGAATGTAGCAATGTGTATAATAGTGCCTGGGAGCTGAGCGCAGACCTGGATTTGAATCCTGGCTCTGTGATTTGCCAGCGAGGTAAATCACCTAACTTAAAAATAACTCACATAAGTCACCTAACTTCTGTGAGCCTTAGCATCTTCATCTGTAAAATGGAGATGATAATAATATTCCTCTTTTGCAGGATTGTATACAAAGTACCAATCAGTACCTGGGACGTAAAGGACATTCAGTAGGTTACTGTCATTCTGGTTAAGGTGAAATTATTGTCAATCTGGTTAAGACGAAATTATCAGAACTCTTCAATGGCAAAGTTCTTCTGGAAGGTGTTTTTACACTAGCATTTTTAATGCTAAAAATAATACATGGGACATAGAATACCTTTGGAAAGACAGACAAGAAACTAGTAGTAGTGGCTGCCTCTAGGAAGAGAGACTGAGGTGGGAGGGCAATTTAGCTTTCTTTATATGCCCTTTTATAAATGTTCGAACTTTTTACCATGTCTGCATATATTGCTTATTAACAAAATTAAGAATAAAAGGATTTATGTGCACATGGCTCAAAATTAAAACAAACTAGAAGTGTATAGAAAGAAAGATAGGTTCTATTTCCTAGAAATAACCACTGTTATCAATGACTTGGATATCTTTATAGAAATTTTGTATTAAGCAGCACAGATATACACATATGGGTGTATATTTTTTCCTTTTTACACAGATGGGATGATACGAACCTCACAGTGTATATATATCTTGATATTTTTCATTTAACAATTTGTCATTTTCCATGAACATTTTTTCCCTATGCCATCACTTACAGATTTATCTCATTTTGATTGCTGGAATTGTGTTATTCATGTGCCTGTTTTATAATTTATTTACAATTAATTCTTCCACCGATAGGCATTTAAATTGTTTGCCTCTTTTGGGGGGCTCTTAAAACTATGCTGTAATATATCTTGGCCTTCTTTTGTGAACGTAACTGTTGGAGAAATTTCTGGCGGTGGAATGGCTGAGTCAAAGGAAATGTACATCCAGTATTTTGATAGCTACTGCCCTCCAAAAAAATAGTAACAATATTAAATCTGTCCCTTTAAGTACTAATAAAAACAGGAAAGCAGTTATCACCAAACTATAGCATATTATTAGAAATTTGGAATTTCTTAAGCATTTGATACGTAAATCATTCTCTCAGGGTCCTACAGTTTATATAATTAAATTGGAAATGCCACTATAAACAGTCACAGAGTACTGACAATAAAAAAAAGTCCTACATCAAAAGAAAAAGCTGTACTATAATGGAGCTGTTTGCTCTTTGCAATTATTTTGAGCCAGAATGAAAACATGCTACTGAAACAAATACGCCAATTACACCAATTTCCAGCTACAGCTAAACTCCGGTTTTTAAGAGTCCACTGAAGTTCACAATCTAGAGACTAATAAATGGTGTAGACATTTTATAAACAGCAAAAGACCATTCCAGTATGACATATCTATTTTAACTGAAAACATCCTACATTTATTGTCTCTGATTTTTCTTTTTTGCTCTAGTGATTCATTTGCTCAGACTGAGTCTTCTCTTCCTGGCCTCCACCTCCCTCTCTTTTGTACCTCTCCCATATACTACACTTCTGTGCATTCTGGGCATATGGGACATTTTCCCAAGCTGATGGGGATTATGCCTTCCTGGCACTGCTGTGCTCGGTGCTGAGGCCCTAAAGTAGAGGACCCCCAGTGAACACGGGCAGGTGAAAGAGCACCTCTGATCCACACCGGCTCACACTCTGGGCAGCAAAGCCCGAGCAGCAGAGCCGTGCCGGGAGGGCCAGTGGAGTGAAGCAGTCCTGCTGCCCACGGCCATTTGCTGCTCATCCTAGACGTCCGCTCATCCACTCTTGCACTCATTCAGAAGTGTTTGTGAAGCACCTACCATGTGCCGGGTACTTTGCTAAGTGTTGGGCATACTAGGATGGACAAAAACAACAAAAAGGCTTGATTCCTGTCCTTCTGGAATTTAGATTCTAGTGGGAGAGATAGTCATTAATCAAAGGAAGAGAGACAAACGTAAAATTAAAAATTGCGGCATATTCAGTCCTTGTAACAGAGTTTCACCTAGACCGCAAATCTTTGCAAGCTCTCTTTTAAAAAAGACCTTTTATCTTTGAAAACCATACACATGATATGTGCCATTCTCATAAAAAAAGACACTATAGATATAGAGACAGTAAAAAAGTGAAAGCCCTCTATCCTTTCCCCATTCTACTTCCCTCCTTAGAAGATAAAAATGTGAAGTTTGTATCCTTCTGGGTTTTCCTGTGCAGTGTAGTATAGTTGTTAAAAGCATGGACTCTGGAATCAGTCTGTCTGAGTTTGAATCCTGGCTCTGCCAATGACTGTGTGACCTTGGACAAGTTACTTAACTTCTCTGTTCCATAATCTGTAAAATGGGGATAACAGTCTCATAGGGACTATCTTGAGGATTAAACAAAATGGTAAAGTACTGATAACAGTGCCTGGCACACAGTAAGTACTAAATAAGTGATAATGATAGTAATCATTATTTATATACATATATATTCACATGTACAAATATGAGTGTATTTTAATATAAGTCGGATGCTTTTTCTGCATCTTGCTTTGTTGACTTAACAGGACATCTTGGATATCTTTCCATGTCAGCATGTAGAGATTCACTGCATCCTTTTTTAAAAATTGAAGAAGAGTTGATTTACCATGTTGTGTCACTGTATGCTACACAGCATAGTGATTCAATTATACATAATAACCTAAAATGAAAAAGAATATATATATGTATCATTGCATCTTTCTTGATGATCGCATGCCATGTATCATATGAAGGCATTAAAATCACTCATTTAACCTTTCCCATATTGATTGACATAGGTTGTTTCCACTTCGGGGCTGTTACTAACAATGCTGGTAGCAAGATTCTTCATCATGGTGTCAGTCCCCTGGGAATTTGTATGGCAGCCTTGCTGGAAGACCTTTGAGGGTATTTGGAATCTAGTCACTCTGTCCCCAAAATAGCAAAATAATGGGCACTGTGGAAGACTGTTTGTTACTTCTTCTGCAGTTCCTTCTGAAGACACTGCCGTAGAACCCTGTGGCTGCCGTGGCCTTGGGATCCTGGATGGTATTCATAAGGAGGAGAATCCCTTTATGCTGTGAAGCTGTTCTTGGGGGCAGTTCTAGAATCTCCTCAGCGAGAGGTCTCAGCAGCTCCTGAGCAGCCCAGCTTGACCTTTTGCGTTTCCCTGTGTTTCAGATCAGTGCCGAGTCCCCAGCCAGCCTGCCATCACACAAAGGCGAGTTGGTGGTTTCGTTGAAATACATCCCAGCCTCCAAACTCTCTGTTGGAGGTAACCGGAAAAAGAGTGAGTTTTTTGGGGGGCCCTGGATTTAGCTCTTAGTTTTCTGCACCAGATCTGTGTGAGGCCGTGCTGGCTAGTGGCTAGCACTGGTGGAAGGACCAGATTGCAAAGTGCACTGGATCACCTTCTAGGGAAGATTCCTTTACTAAGTAAGCCTTTTCTGTTTTTCAGCTAGAAAGGAATGCCTTAGAGTTGGAATTCCTTTTTTTTTTTGAGGCCATTAAACTATCTTGATCTTGGTCCAGCTCTGGCAAACTAGTAAGAGATCAGAACAGAACAGAAACTTCAAGACTGAGAGAGGGTGGTTGGAAGTGCTGGTGAAGTGTAAGCAACAGGAAGTTGAAGGCTGAGAAGGAGTAAATCAACACACCAGGCACTGTGCTAGTGACGGTCGGTGTGTGGATGAATAAGGCATGATATTTGCCCTCCCTTGCATAGCATTTTTTAGAAAGAATGACAGTCATATGTTAAAAGAACACAGATGCAGGAATGATGAATTCTGTCTGGTTACATTTTAAAGAGGAAGTAATAGTGATAGTGGACTTAAGACTTTACCAGGCAGAAGAGGAAGATGATGGGGTGAGAAGAGCATTTCCAAAAGAGGAGATAGCATGAGCAAAGGTTTTAAAAAGGAATGGTAAATGTGGGGTTGTATGTCAGTGTGAGGCAGTGAGCTTCTTAGTTCAGTGGGACTGCAGTTATGGTATGTAGATGTGGGAGTGGGGCTGGAATTGTTGATGAGGCTGGAGCTTGGCGGAAAAAGGCCATGAATGTAATGGTAAGGAGTTGAACGTGATGCCTTGGCAATGGGAAGCCCAAGTTCTTAAAAAGTTACCTGCAGCAAAGTCTCATCTATACAGTTTGGGGAATTCAATGAGATCCCCAAGGAAGGTGTGAAGAATGACTAGAGGAGACAGGCAGGGATGGAACCACAGGGGACACTTTAAAGGATGAACACGGGAAGAGAAGCCAGTGAGGTGGAGGGTTATCATCAGGGGAGAGCATCACCAGGAGAGAGCTCGAAGAAGGGAGTGGAGTTGTTAACAGTACTGAAATGCTACTGGGATATCAGGCTTGATGGGAAGACACAGCTCATCAGCCTGAGATTACATTTTCAGTGGATTAGTGGAAGCAGAAGCCAGATTTCACTAGGAACTAGGCTGAGTGAATGAGGCAAAGAAGTAGGGGTGGTGAGTGTAGACTCTGTTCCAGGATAATTGATGGAGAAAGAAAGGAGAGCCATGAAAAACTACTAGAGCTGATAAAAGAATTCAGCAAGGTAGAAGGTTACAAGGTTAGCATACAGAAATCAGTGGCATTTCTTTACACTAACAATGAAATATCAGAAAAAGAAAGTAAAGAAACAATCCCTTTTAAGATTTTATCCCCAAAAATAAAATACTTAGCAATAAATCTAACCAAGGAGGTGAAAGACTTATACACAGAAAACTATAAACCATTCATGAAGGAAATTAAAGAAGACTTAAAAAATTGGAAAGATATTCCATGCTCCTGGATTGGAAGAATCAATATTGTTAAAATGGTCACACTGCCCAAGGCAATCTACAGATTTAATGCAATCCCTATCAAATTACCCAGGACATTTTTCACAGAACTAGAACAAATAATCGTAACATTTATATGGAAAGGAGAGCCATGGAGGATAGCTTGAAAAGGAGATAAGGTTGAAAGGAGGTTTTCTTTTAGAAGGATTTTTTAAAAAAAGAGGTGAGATTAGCACTTACTTAGACTGAGAGGATAGGACCAGTAGAGAACAAGATATTAAAAATGGGGGATGGGGGTTGAAACTGATGATGCCTGATGAGTCTTGTTGACATGCGGATGGGAGCCAGAACACAAGTGGGGGAGTGCCCTTTTTAATCATTCAGTGAATGTCAGGCAACTTTATTTCTCTAAGCCACAATTGTCTCATCTGGAAAATGAAGACATTATTATAGAATTATAACATTATTAAAATAATTATATTATTATTATATAAAATAACAGTGTATGTCTCCTAGGGTTATTTTGAGGAATAAATACTTCATGTAGAATCTGGCACATGGCCAGTTTTCAATATTTTTCTCGCTATTGTTGTTGTTGTGAATTGAGTGCCTGTTGCTTGCTGTCAGGCACTATGCTCAGTACTGAGGATACAGGGCAGGTGTGGTCCAGCTGTCATGGCACTTGCTGTCTTCAGGAACCAGAAGAGTAAATGCTGGGTAGATAAAGCTTGAGAGAAATCTGGAGGGTGTCAGGGCTCATTTGCTGTGACTGACATCCCTTCCAGGTAAAGGCGGGGAAGGGGGAGAGCTCCAGGTGTGGATCAAAGAAGCCAAGAACCTGATGGCCGCCAAATCAGGAGGGACTTCAGACAGCTTTGTGAAGGGGTGAGTCCCGGGACCAGCACCAAACTAACCAGTTTCAGGATACAAAAGCTAAGAGAGGAACCCAGTTTAACCCTTCTCTGTGGATCTTATCCCTTTGTGTCCTGCCACCTCCAGCATCCAGCTTTGTTCCTGAAATTAGGTGATGGCCCAACCTCCACTACCAATTTGCTCTGCTCTGGGCTCAGTTTGGACAGGGCTGTGGTGTTGATTTCCAAAAACGAGGGTGGTGAACGGTTAGGTCTGACTTTTCCTTTGTTATCGACTTATGCTCCTAATTAATCCTGAATAAAAATCTGTGTCTCCTGACTGTCAAGACTTGACGGCTCAGGACTTTGTTCCTCACAATATTGAAGCAATGCCAGCTTTCCCCAAATTAGAGCTCACCCCACTGACTAAAGTTCTCTAGCAAATCATGTTTGGCTTATCCCTATGATAATTACTCCTGGTTTTATTAAAGAGGACCTTGCCCAATAGAAGTGGAACCAACTACTTAAAACCCATTTTCAGTAGAATACTGACAACAGCTCCCTAATAATATTGTATTAATTTTCTCTCCAGGTTAAAGGAATTGAGTTGGGTGAATGATCTAGTGGAGGAAGTGGGAACTCTGCTTCGGCAGATTCAAAGGAGGGAGTTTGTGTCCTTGGATTTGCATGTTGCCTCAGCTTCCTGGGCAGGGCCTGTGGTAGGGGAAAAGGGAATTTAAATAGATATTGCCAGCTTTTTGTAGTTTGTTGATTCCTCCCCACCCTCTGCCAGATACCTGCTTCCCATGAGGAACAAGGCCAGTAAGCGGAAAACTCCTGTGATGAAGAAGACCCTGAATCCCCACTACAACCATACATTTGTCTACAATGGCGTGAGGCTTGAAGATCTCCAGCACATGTGCCTGGAGCTGACAGTGTGGGACCGGGAGCCCCTGGCCAGCAATGACTTCCTGGGGGGGGTCAGGCTGGGTGTTGGAACTGGTGAGAGCCTCCCCTCATCCTCAGTGTCTTCCAGGCCTCTTCGATATTTCACTCCAAATAGAGCCATCCCCTTCCCTCCACATCTCCTCTATGTCAAGAGTTGTCTTCTTTCCTTTCAGTTAATGTTCAACCAGTATTTACTGAGTGCCTACTATGTGCAGGGTTGGGGAAGGCGGAGCCCCTGCCCTATTATGTGTACAGATAAACAGGACCCCGATTCCCAGGAACACCAGTACCTCCCTACCAAAAACATTTAAAGACCTACCTATATCTGTCCCTCTGCTTTCCACCTTCCACCTTACAATGAAAGAAGGGTCCTTTCTAGCAAAGGCCGAGCTCTTTCCAAGTGTTCTGGATCACACTCTCACCTTCTCAGTGACCTCACTGCTGGAATCTCCTCTCTCTCCTGTCTGATCAGTTTCATTCTCTCTGCCTCCCGACTGGTGGTGAGAGCAGATATGCCCTAGTATTTCCAATTTTAATAAACAGAAACAAACCTTCCCTTGACCCCACATCCCCCATCCAATTTCTTAAAAAGAGTCATCTCCATATCCTCACCTCTCCTTTAGTCCTCACTCCACTGTGCTATTCTGTCCCACCCCTCCACTGAGCAGTTGCTGATGCTGAAATTTTGTTCTCATCTTCCTCAAATGTTCATACTATTTAACATAGCTGAACACTCCCTTTTTCTTGAAATACTTAGCTTCTGTTGACACCATACTTTCCTTTGTGGCTTCCTCATTCTCTACCCAAACTCTGAATATTGGTGCTTCTGCAAACTTAGCCTTGAATCCTCTTTCCTCTCTCCAGACTCTGCATTCCTGTGGGTGTAAATAGTACTGGTACATTAATAATTCATACAAAGCATTTAACACGAAGCATCTAGAATGATGTTCTTACAAATGTAAGCCGGTTCATGTCAGTCCCCTGCTTAAAACCCTTCAGTGGCTCCTACTGTACTTAGAAAACAATCCAAAGTTCACACCATGCCAACAGGCCCCTGTGTAATCTGGACTTTGTGTTCCTTCATGACCCATCCTATAGCACTGTTCTGCTTGCTCGCGATGCTCCAACCACAGTGACTTTCTTTCTACTCTCCAACTATACCAAGCTCCTTCCCACTTCATAACCTCCGCAATTTGTGTTCCCTCTGGAAAGGCTGGCTCATTCCTACCCTTCAGCTCTTGACTCAAATGTCTCTGTCTCAGAGGGGCCCTCAGGCCACTCCATCTAAGGGAGTCCCTGATCTCCGCACTACATCTCACCCTGTTTATTCACTTCATGACCCTTACCTCACTATCTGAAATACGCTTATTGATTTACATGTAGATTTTCTGTCTTTCCTATTCAAATGGAAGCTGCCTGTGGGGAGGACTTTTTCTGCTTTGTTCACCCTTCTATCTCCAGAACTTGGAAGAGTACTTGGAACATAGTAGGCACTCAGTAAATGTTTATTGAATGAATATACAAGAGAATAGGAATGAAGCCACATATAAGCTGAACTTCAAGCCTGGAGTCTACAGCTAGGGAAAAAAAAAAGGTGTTCCGCTGGCTTCCTTCTCCCACCCCTTCCTCCCTCCCTCCCTCCCTTCCTTCCATCTTTTCTTTCCTTCCCTCCCTTCCACTACAAGTCAAATTGACAATAACAGAAGGGCAGTAGCTGTAACAGCCTCAGAATAAGAGGTCTTGAGCTACTGTGTGCTGTTTGGAGTCCCATTTCATCCACTTGACATCTTGATAGCATCTCAGGAGCACAGAAGTGGCTGTGCAGAATCAACAGGGCGCCGTTCCCAGACTGCTGTCCCCATTGGCCCATTTCCGTAGTACATTGTCATTTGCGCGGTGGCCACCCTTGGTGCAGAAACCATCTTTGCTGGTGAGCTGAGAAGTGGGGTCCCTGTTCAGCCTCCTCTGGTGTTTCTCCTCAGGAATCAGTAACGGGGAAGTGGTGGACTGGATGGATTCGACTGGGGAAGAAGTGAGCCTGTGGCAGAAGATGCGGCAGTACCCAGGGTCTTGGGCAGAAGGGACTCTGCCGCTCCGTTCCTCGATGGCCAAGCAGAAGCTGGGCTTGTGAGCCCCTGTCCTTCTCTGCAGGTCCAGCCCTGTCCAGGGCAAGTCGGAGGAAGTGAAGAAACCAAGAGCAAAGATTTATAATTTAATATGTGTGTGTGTTATGTATGTGTGTGTATAAGTGTGGATTTCTACAAATCTCATCATACCAGAGTGAGCAGACTTCTCCCCCTTTTTAACGCAAGCTCGAGAATAAGAATCTCTTCAAAATGTTTTTATTTGTGCATAAACTAGTATGTGTTTTCAGAGTCCAATTTCTTCTATCTTTATGAGATTTAATTAACTTATCTTTCAAAACAACTTTTTATTGCCTTGCTATCCTGGACACTCCTTCCCTGGGAAGCCCTGACTGCCTTTGGCACTCATACCTGTCTGTGTTTTCAAGATTTGCCTGGTCTGAGGGCAAGGCTCTGGGAAGCAGGGGTGGGTTACCCAGGAAAGAAGATGGGAGAGAAGTGAGTAGGTCCTTTCTTTCCTCTCCAATTTATGCTTTTAACTCCATTATTTACCTTGACACATTTCTGAAACTAGGCTTTTAACTCCTCTTGTTTTTAGCAGTTTCCACCTTGCTTGGGTCTAATGGCTTTCTTGGAAATGCTAAGAAAATGTTTAAGTTGCTTCCAGTTCTGGACACCTTCACTAGACCTTTGGGGGACCCTTAGAATTGTGCTGCTTTAGAAAAGCACTTTAATTAGATAACGGCCTTTGGAGTGGGACGTGGGCATGCCCAGTAAGGGCTTCTCAGTGGTCCCTGGGGACTGGTGAATGTCTCCCAGGCTGTGCTGAATTCATTGCATTTTAAACTGATGCAGTGGTTATTAGAGAGCTCCTAATTTCTCTAATGAAAGACATCTTCACTCTCACGAACCACACCTTCCTTAGCGTTTGTGTCCGCCATGTGCTACCACACAGAATGTGGTCTCTATACTGTCATGTAGCCAGAATAGCCACGATGGTCTAAAACCAGTCCAGTGTTTCTCCAGCCTGGGCACTGTCAGTGCTCCAAGAGAACGTGTTCCGAGACTCTCCCAGTTTTTCTGACTTCCTTCTTGAAGTGGTTTCAGTTCCTATATTTTCTATTTTTCCTAATCTTGACCTAGATGTAACCTAGGTGTGGTGGGTTGAGACCTTTCCAATTTCAGTTTAGTAGTCTAAGGTTCATTCTCCAAAACTCACTGTTCCAAACTGACCTTTTTATTTTCACCACTGTATCAACACAAAGTCATTTGCAAAAGGAGCCTGTACGGGAGAAAAAGTCGTTTTCAGTAGAGTCGGGTGCTAGTGGACGCTCCTCTAAGGCTACTGGACTGAAGGCAGCCACGGCAGTTTCTGCTGTATGTGTGAAGCGAATGGAAGAGTGTTTTAAAAAGGTTTACTTGGTGTGGATTGATACTGTAATGGAAGGCGTAACCTGGGATCCCAGACTGTCACGTGCCTCTTTGTTCTCCACACCCTGAAATGTGTGTGTGCTTCAATAAAGCTTTCTCACTTGCCAAGCCTTTACATTTGTTAGTTCTATAAATGCTTTTGTCTCTGATGTCCTGACTTACTGTTTGTTGTTGCTTTTCACATGGCTGGAAGGGTAAGAACCAAAGTGACAAATGCCCTTCCCTAACCATCCTGTGCTGATTGGAAGAAAATTTCCCTGTCTCCACATTACTGCCTGAGACCTCCGCCAAGCTGTGATCCATTGACCTTTGTGTTTGGTGTCCAGGGAGAGAATGAAAACCCATCTTAAAAGTGCCACCACTTTCCTTTCCCTCTGTAAAGTACCAAAGGAACTCCTCCTCTACCTTTGTAACCCACCCCCTCCCCCACCCCGCACCACCACAATGTGCTGCAGGAACAGGAGAGAAGTGCACAGGGCAGGGGAGCCGGTCCCTGCTGTTTCTTTCTGGGTCCTTCACTTTCTCTAGGAGCTAGGGCCTTTTCCTTCCCTCTTAACGACTGCTATTTAGTTTTGAGAGAGAAATAACCCAGATGCCAAGTAATCCATCTCAGATATAAGGCTCTGGGCTTCTAGGTAGAGCCTAAGTGATTCTTGACCTCTTGCACAAAGAGCATGAATATATACTGAATGCCTTTTGTGTACAAGGCTTTCTGCTAGGCATATCTTATTTCCATAATTTCCCCCAAGTACCTTATGAAGTAGGAAAACTTCCCTTTTTACAGGTGAGGAAAGTCAAGCCCACTATCGTGGAACAGAGTTCGGATTTGAATCAAGATCTGATTCTCCTGGGCCACGCTGCCTCCTGTGAGGATGAGATGTACCTTCTAAAGTATCTCAAAGAAATAAGTTTAGTTAGTAGGACAGTCAAAATGCTTTGGATGTTACCTGGTCAGCTGACTGAACAGCGTGTGTGTGCGTGTGTGTGTGTGTGTGTGTGTGTGTGTGTGTGTAGGGGGAGGCAGGGAGGGAAGGAGGGAGGGGGAGGAAAGAAGGAAGGTTGCAGGTAGGGCAGGACAGAGTGACACAGAAACAGGTAGTACAGGGTCGGGGTCAGGCTAGCCCCTTTGGGTCTGGCTGTGGGCCTGACTCCACTGCTGTCTCCTCCCCCTATTTTGGGAGTTGGGATTTCTTGAATCATAATCCGAGGAACGTAACAGTAAAGCTTGACCTGAAGAAAGCAAGACTGACTTGCCTTGCCTACTCAATAAAGTGAAACAAAAGGTGTCTCAACTTTTTGTAAGCTAGAGGAGCATTTATATGTGTCAGGCCCAGGTGGGAACCCTGCTCGGGAGGCAGTGGGCCTCCTCATGTCCTCACTCGGGCCTTTGACCCGCGGGCATGCCCTGGCTTGCCACATGAAGTGTCTGTGATAAAGACAAGGAAGGGCATTCATTTTGCCTGATGTGCAATCTTTGCCTTTGGAACCACAGACCCTGTCTGACCAGAGATTTCCCACATTAACTCATTGTATTTTCCCTTCTGCCCATAACTTGCTTCCTGCCTTTCAGAACTCCTGTATTTCCCTGCAGGGAAGGGGCAAGAAGGGACCTTTTTGCTTTAAGTTTGATCATTTCCTCTATGTTCCGTTCCAGCCAGGAACTGCCTGACTTTTAATGTAACATTTTAAAAATAAGACTTCCACTAACTGCCCAGTGGAAAGAGCTTCTCTGTGACGCACTACTACCCCCGACCTATAGGTCCTGGGCTCCTGACTTCCGTCCCATCACTCTGCTTGGGAGAGGGAGTTTCCTTGGGTTGAGAGATTATTTTTCCCCCTTCTCTCTTTCCTCTTGGGCACACTCTAAGTCTTCTGTCTGAGTGGGATTACAGAAGAGGACATCTTCCTCCTTCCTTGCTTGGTGCTATCTGCTATCTTTAAATGAAAAGTAGAAAAAGAATTACAGGCAGTAAAGCATTATGTTTAAGGATACTGACTCTGGAGCCAGGCAGGTGGGGTTTAAATCCTGACTCTGCCACTTCTGAGCTGTGTGATCTTAGGCAAGTTGCCTAACCTCTCTGTGCTTCCATCCCCGCATCTGTGAAATGGGGCTCATAATGGGACCGACCTTAGAGGGTTCTTTTGAAGATTTCAGTCAATTGATAGTATTTAGAACAGCACTTGGCACAGAGTGAGTACTTGAGCATTTTAGCTCTGCCTCTCCACCTAGCCCACTTCCTCCTCCCCTCTAATGTTCCACCGATGACCCCTCTGGGTAAAGCTGAAGGTGAATGGCTGCTGAGTCTTAACCATGACACAGGGTTCCACAAGTGTAGACAAGAAGGTTCCCGGGGCAGCAAGGGGAAGAACACTTTTCTTTGAAACAGTGGCGCATGCTTGAGTGCAGCAGAAGCCAGAGCAAGGGTCCAAATGTGGATCAGCTTCACAACAGCCCCCAAAGCCCCAGTTTACTTGCCTTTGTGCTGCTGTAGCTCCCACCTGCTCCATGCTCATCTCTTCAAAGTGGATGTCTGAGTAAGTGAATACGGGAGGCTGAGTCTGTCTTTTTTCCTTCTCTCTGATTTAGTTTATAGTTGGTGGTTTTGAGGTTTCCGAGATCACGAACTGGGGGCTTCTCTGAGGAGGGGGCCGCATTGCCTACCTTTTTGCTACAGGAACCGGAGGCTCAGTAAGAAGAGACTGTTGCCCATGAGCTAGTTGGAGGGGCGAGAGAAAGCATTCTGCCCTGGCCTGATTTTTCTTCCCAAACTCCCTCCCACTGCAGCATTTTGGTAACTCTTAGGTGAAGTGATAGTTAACATAGCATTTGTAGCCCAATACCCTAAGGGGGAAACGACAAACAAGTTCAGGAATGTTTTGTGGCTCCCCCTCCACCCTCCAATCCCACAGTTAACCTGTAAGGAAAATCCAGCTACACTTGCTCAAGTGTCCTGGTTGTCTGTTGGGATGGTACTGCCCTCTGCTGTCACTCATGGTAGAGGAACTATGTAAAACACAGCCGGTTAGTGAATGAATTTAGGATTTACTTATCTAGAAGACTTCGGAGAGCCGGGCAGAGGCCCAGGTTAGGAAAGCCAGATCTTCTAGCCACGACCTGCTGCCCAGGGCCTGTCCTCAGTCCCCACCTAGCTTCTCATGCTCCTCCAGTGCTACCGAAAGCAGAGACTTGCTTAAGGAAACTATTACACAGCCCTAAAATGGTGTCTGGAAATGTCCCAGGATCGAGGAACCTCAGCCACCTCAGAGTCCTGTCCCTAGAGCTGTGGGAAAGCATTTTCTCCTCTTATGAGGCCCCAGCTTTGGCTGACCAGGGGACCTTTTCCTTTGACCTTGACCACGGCCTGGCTCCAGTTCACTCGCACATGTCCCTTTGCTCCCGGCGCTGGGTCAGCTCCTGGTTGCTCAGTAGATAGTCATCAATGAATGTGAAGATCTCCTCGGGGGTGACAGGTTCCATGTAGCGTTCCCGGTCAATTCCCTGCTTGTCAATCAACACCATGTTGAAGTAGGAGGGAGTGAGGCGCTGAAACTGCCTAGAGAGAGGAGCCCAAGGAGGTGTGAGAACTTATCTGGGCGTCATTCCGCCAGGCTCTACAACCCTCTGACCTTTCACAGCTCCACTGATGGACGAATTCCTTTCCCACCTGATCCCTTGTCCCCATCCCCTCCACCACCTATCTCAAGCCCTTATGTTTTTCTCTACTCAGACCAGAGTCTTGCTGCCCCTGTGCGTCTAGCTCAGCTAAGCTGTCCCTTCTGCACCCCAGATGAAACAGCTTTGTTATGACCAGACTGTGCTTGCCTCATAGGCCACCTTAAGCTGGCTATCACATGATGTTACTAGTGATTCCTAGTGTGGGCATAACCCACACAGCCTTACATGACAGCCCTGAGGTTGTGGGATCAATATCACCTGGTCAACTCTTCTAATGGTAACCACAAGTCAGCAGTCTCTTTCCTCTGAGTGTTTCACAGTCTCTCCTCTACCTGGGACTGAATCTGTCTGTCTCTACTGAGATTGAACCCCAAGGGGTCTACTGTTTATAGGACAGATAGCAGTGACGGCCTTATTGGCTTTGAGTATATGTGGAAGCATTGGAAATGTGATAACAGATAGATAATGAGAAAAGTCCACTTCTGCCACCTGCCTCTCATAGTCTTCTCTCCCCACGGGGGGCAGATGGGTATGGTTCAGATTTCAGTGCCTAAAGATGCTTTTTGCACCTTTGGAGACTAAAGGCAGAGGGATAAAGCCATAAGGCACCAGAATCTGAGGCTTGTCATGTCTGGGTCTGTGCCTCAGCCCTGGCTATGCTTCAGAGTCACCTGAAGTACCTTATAAAAGCACAGTCCTGAGGTGGTTTGGGTTGGCCATCTGTATTTTAAGCACCTCCCCTCACCCCTCCATTTGATTCTGACACCCTGCCACTCTCTGGTCTTAACCTAATGTATCCGAAGAGTTCAAACAGAAGGAATGCCCCAAGAGAGTAGTGTCTGCTGATGGTCCCACAACCCTCCTGTTTCCAGTGCCAGTGTCCTGCCTAGGGTTTCTGCCCACCCCTTCCCGCTCGCCTCCCAGCCTGGACCTGAGCTCCTCGATGAGGTTGGCTGACAGCTGTAGCTCCCGGATGCGTCCCACCTCCTGAGGTGGCTGCCCCACCAGCTCGATGATGGTCACGTGCCGCAGGTCCAGTCCGCAGGTAGATTGCTGGGAGGGGAGAGAAGGTTTTTGATAATAAGCTGTCAGACTCAAATCTAAGGTTACTTAGCTGATTCCTCCTGGGCAGTGTGGGAAAGGAGGGGCTTCTCGCCCAACCGTCACATCAGGGGGTCTACGAACTCTTCCCTCTGTCATTTCTGAAGCACTTGCCCTAACAGTGTTTCCTTTATTCTAACCAAGTGTGGAAACTGGTTACACCATGTGGAGTAGAAAAGAAAAATGTAATTGATAAATTGCAGGAACAAAATCTCTCCTTGCTTAGTTTTGCATAGGTTTTAAACTACATAGGTTCTTTTTTAAAAAATTGAGATACTAATTGACATATAACGTTATATTAGTTTCAGGGGTACAGTAAAATGATTTCATATTTGTATATACTGCAAAATGATCACCACAATAATTCAAGTTAACACTCAACAATGCATAGTTTTTTCTTGCAATGAGAACTTTTAAGATCTACTTTCTTAGCAACTTTCAAATATACAAGTATAGTCACCATGCTATACATCACATACCTAGGACTTATTTCTTTTATAACTGGAAGCTACAGAGTTTTTTTTTTTTAATAGAAGTATAGTCAGTTTACAATGTCATGTCAATTTCTGGTGTACAGCATGTTTTTTTCAGTCATACATATACATACATATATTCCTTTTCATATTCTTTTTCATTATAGGTTACTACAAGATATTGAATATAATTTCCTGTGCTCTACAGAAGAAACTTGTTGTCTATCTATTTTATATGTAGTAGTTAGTTTCTGCAATAATGACTATTGTTTATTGACATGCATACCTAATACTTTGTGGGAATAATCTAATTTGATCAGCACAACACCCCTAACAACATAGGTGGTTCTTTCTCTGTAGAGGAGAAATTAACTTGCCCCTATTTGCATGACAATAGGATGCTGAGGCAAGATTCAAAATGAGGGCTGAGGCTGCCTGCCCAAGGGTGTGCTCCCTACCACTAGGCAACATGGCCACAGTCTTCTCTCAGTCCCCAGAATTTCTCCAAAACAGTGCCAGTGCTCTTTTCATTACCCTGTGTTGCCTTCTTCCCACCGGGCTGAACATCCTGTAACCCTCCCGTGGCTCTTTGTCCTGCCTTGTTCGGCAGGGTTGCCTCTTAGCCAGATACCTGGGTGGAGGTTTAAAGCAGCAGAGAACACTCCCTGGTGCCGCACCCCTTGTTTCATCTTTGGGCTACTTCTCTAGTCTTGGCTCTCAAGGTCACAGTCCTCCCTGGCTGCTTCCTGTTATTGTTGTTGCTTTCTGTTCAAGCTGAGGTATTACTTTTGTCTGGAACTAGGTCCTTTTTGGTCTAGATACCCAGGGTCACTCTTTTGATAAAGTTGCTTTCATCATTGGCCTCTGAATATTGCCTTGGCAACTTGTAAGTTTCAAACTTTAGAGAGCCCCTAAATAGCTTCTTTTACCTGAATATCTAACCCCTTGCATCTCCTCAGAGCTGATTCTCATAGTCTTGCCAGCATACCCTGAATTCTCTTCAATATTATTTTTCTCTTTTTTATCGAGGTAGAGTTGATTTACAATCTGACTTAAGTGTCAGGTGTACTACCATAGTGACAGACTAGTGATAGGTCCTAGTCTGTTCTTTCTATAGGTCCCAATGCTCATAGCTTCTCCTTTCCCTGCAAGTGGCTTTAACTAAGTATCTCATAGAATGTTAAAAATCATCACGCAACTCCCCTATTTGATTTTGAAATATCACGACACTTTTCCTTCTCTTCTGCTACCAGCAGTGGTTAAGAGCACAGATCCTGGAGTCAGACTGCCTGGGTTCAACCCTGGCTCGGCCACTTACTAGCTAGTGATTTGGGGCAAACCATTAACCTCTCTATACCACATATGCCCTATAAAATGGGGATATTAATGGTACCTACCTCATAAGGGTGGCTGTGAAAATTCAATGAACATGTGTTAAGCACGTATATTTCAACATACCTGGTACTTATTATAGCACTTACTAAGTTTGTTAGGTGCTATTATTCCTCGAAAACACAAACATAATTAATTCCCCACATGGACATTTGATCCTACCCGTCTCACAAATCTCTCCAGAGTGCTTTGCCCCTCCCTTCTCATCCTTCACCAAGCCCCCTGCAACCCATCATTCCAGTGAACTCACTGCCTTTTCAGTAAAAACAGCAGTTTTTAAAATGTGCTAAATTTGTCCACAGTAAAACTGATCAAATGTTGTCCCCAAAGAGTCTTAGGAAGAAGTGTTTGTGCTGCAGAAAGAGCAAGTCTTTGATTTCCAAGAGGTGATGGAGTAATGGAGTGGGGTTTGGGGGCGTGCAAAGGAGTGAAGTCCTAATTAGGGGAGTGGCTCTCACCTGTAGCATAGTGAGCTGCATTTTATAATATCGGTTGGAGGGATCAGGAGCTGAGATGATGAGGAGTCGCCGTTTCTCATAGAACTGATCCAGAAGGCCAGCAGCCGAGTTGACATTGACGTTAATCTTCATAGCTAGGGCAGAAGCACGAGGCTAGTCAGAGTATGGCCGGCTCCTTCATCCCAGCATGGGCAACAACATCCTGAGAAGTTCCAGGCTTTAGGGTTAACACTTTTTGGTTGTCTCTCCCTCTCCTTGGGGGAAATCCTGAAAGAACACTTGGAGAACTTGGAGATTTTAAACCATTTTTCTTGGCATAGGAGTAGTCTATGGGGAACACTGGCCCTTTAACACATCTCAGAATCCCCTGTTTCCACATCATACACGTTGCTATTGGCCCCTGTGCCATAAACATTGGGAGTTACTCCAAAGTAGCCCCGATCTATATGTCCACTCTCCCCATTTCCTACTTTCACTCACGAGTACAGATGGGTGGTGATCCTGACCACTGGCGGCTGGACTGGCAGACCCGGGAGGGGGTCCCTTGGCGCTCATAACCTCCATCACAGTGGTATTCACAGGTGGCACCATAGTTGTCCCCCGATGAGGTGCAGGTGAGGTAGCCATGCTGTGGTGGTTTCAGAGTTGGGCAGCGTCTCACTGTCAGGGAGGAGTTCAAGTTAGAGGCTATGGTGGCTCTTTAGGGGGAAAAAAAAAAAAGAAGGCTAAGAGGGTGCCCATGCTGGGTTTTCTAGATCAGCAGACCCAGGATGATCAAAATGAATGACTTCTCTGTGTTTCTAATGGCCAGGAGTAGAGCCAGGATCTTCCTTTCTTATAGAATTACGTCTGAAATGTAGGCAAAGGTGTTCATAAAGTGTGGAAGCACAGATGAGTATACATGTTGTCATCAAAAAACTATTAATCTGTAAAAAAAAAATTGCCACTTTTGTGTTTGGACTTTGGAGACACACTGCATAAAGATGACCACCTTACAAAATTACTTTTAATATCAAAAAGAAATTGGAGGGGACAAATATCCATCAGTGGGAGAAGTGTTAAGCAAATTATGCTATATTCTTAGAAGTAGATTATTATACTGTCATTAAAATACTTCTGAAGAAATTTTAAAGAACATGAGAAAATTACTTGTGTTATAATGAAATGTGAAAAAGGGTAATCTAAGATTGGATACTCAGTATGATCTCAACTATATCTTTTTTAAAGTCCATGTGAATAAAATACTGGAAGGAAAATATCAAAAGATTAACAGCAATTGCCTCTGGACAATAGGGTAATAGATTTTTCCCCTTTGTCTATTTCTTTATTTCCCATATGTTAAACAACAAGCATGAGTTAATTTTATGATAAAAACAAAACAAAACAAAGAGCAAGAATCAGGCAGCCAACATCACCAATTTCAGCCGAGGTGAAAGACTGAGAATGAAGGCTGATTAGATTTGATTATTAGAAGACCAAGAATAGAAATGGATACAGAATATCTTTCTGGATTTTATCTAGATTTAGGAGATTGAGAAAGTCTTGCTGGGGAGTAGAGTTTCTGAAACATGTGTATGCACATGTAACATGGGCTTCCTGAATGACCTGTTTAGTGAACTTGTCTTTTCCCTCTCCTGATATACCTGAGGTGTCTGTTTCAGCCCTACAGAGAAGAGGGTTGTGATGGGCATCCAGAGGATCAGGGAAGAACAGGAATAATAAGTGATGCAGAAATGGAAGACTTCTTTCTGACCTTGTACTTTTACAATGAACTTGCAGCTGGCGCGGTTGTAGGCTCGGTCATAGGCAGTGTAACGAATCACGTGCTCACCTTCGGGAAACTGAGAGCCAGGCTCAGGGCCTCGAAGTGTCACCCTGCATGGGACAGGGTGAGAGAGCCACTGAGGAAAGTGACTCTTAGAACCAGGGTCTGGGGCACTTCATCACTGTACCCTCAGCCTGTGCAGTTCAGTGTAGGCAGCCTGAGGGCCTGGGAGAAGCCGGTGGGAGGCAAAAGAGGTATCCGTTACTCACCTGGTGATGGTCCCATCAGCAGAATCTTTCACCACGGGTGGGTCCCAGTATACACGAGCAGTCAGCTTCTCTGGCTCTGCCATCTTCTCACGTGAGTGAGGACAACGGATCTTGGGAGGATCTATGTCTGCCAAGGCCAGAAATCAAGTGCTGACTCGTGGGTCCCCTGCCTTCCCTGGAGGGAACCCGTAGAAGCAATACCACACCACTGGGTAGGCAAAACATGCACTCTCAGTTCAACATGTTCAACCAAACTGGGGAAGGAAGTACGGCTCCAAGGGAAGGGATCTTTTTGTTAAGCCCAGGCTCAGGGCACCACCCTCACAGTGAATGGGAATGCCTTCTGCGGTGGACAGAATGTCAGGCTGGCTCTTTGCAGCAGGACGACTGGGAGCACCCAGCATTTACCTACACATACAGGCTCGCCTCCGCTCCATCGCCCGTCCTCCATGCAGATTCGGCTGCGGTCACCTTCTAGGTGGTAGCCAGTGGAACAGCTGTAGTCACAGCGGGAGTCAAGAAGCACCCCGTTTGTGCACGTGTAGGTGCCACTCGTGATGAATGGCAGTGCGTGGCATCTCATTTCTAAGAGAGAATCAAGTGGCAAGCTCAGGGGCCTGTGGGACCATGTGGAGGTGATGCCTGGGTATCTAGCACAAGGAGAACCGTATCAGAGACAGCATAAAATCCAGAAAACTCTACCCTGAACTGCTCTGATGTTTTTGTGCCTGATTGCCTCTTTTTCCTAATTGCCTTCTTAGTTTGATATTATAAAGTACAGTAGTGTCCTAGGTGGGTGGGGGCAGGGTGTTGGTCTTAAAGAAGTAAATTACTCGTCCAAGTATATGGACTTGAGAATCGCACCTAAGTTTGGATCCCAGCTCCACCACGTACTAGCTCTGTGACTTGAGCAAGTTACCTCATCTCTCTAATCCTCATTGTTTTCATCACTAAAATGTGGATACCGTGAAGTGGGATTGTAGTGCGGATGAAGGAGACGATACACATAAACCTCTGGGCTTATTTAGGGCCTCGGCAGCTGATAGATTTCCTCTCTCATTCCTCAAATGCTAGATGCCCTTGAACAAACTCAAAGCTCCTTTTTGAGTATAATTTCAGTGCTACCACAAGCACTCCTCAGCTGAAGCTCACTTCCACGTGGAAGCAGGCTGGCCCTCTGTCTGGGTGAGAATGCAAATCAGGCCAGTGCCTGCAGGGCCAGCTTTGGTGGCATTTGTTGAAAGAGGAATCCATGTGCTCTAGACATCACATGGGCTGGGAGCGGAGACCGCTCCCATGAATTGATTGTGAGCCCATGCTTGCCAAAGTCTAGTTTGAAATGAAATAAGTAGGCCAGCCATTCCTTCAGGTTGTCTAAGTTCTAACCCTCCTTAAGTTCAATTACTGGAACTTTGAATAAAGATTCTATAAGCTGTGTTCGTTTCACTTCTGGGTTGAACCAGACTTGAAGATTACTGCCTTTTATGTTTTTCAGTATCCTTTATGTAAAGATCTATGCAAAAATGACCTCCTTGAAATCAGGGCCAAGAAAAAAGGTTTGTCTTTCCAGATGCCTTTGTTTTCTCAGTATTATATGACAATGAAAATGACACATCCAAAAGGTTTGCCCTTGTGTCTCTTATGAGGAAGGACAAAGCCAGACTCTGTGTTTCAATATAGTAATTAACTCATGCTAGGCACCTGGGAATATGTACCTCTCCAGTCTTTACACTGGTTTTACGTTCACTTATAGACTTATATTCATTTTGGAAAGCCAATTCAAATTCATTTTGGAAACGATGGGGTCTAAGTCCTAAAATAAATGAATTAGTCACCTAGAGGGGTGTGGGGGCTTCTTTCTTTCTGGCTATCAGGCTTCTCCTCTCCTCCACAGCATCTTCTCCGATCAACCCCATTTCTCCCTGAATGCTCAGCACTTGGCATCCACTTATACTGCATACATGCGCACACACTGGGGTTTCCATCCCCTTAGTCTATAAGCAGCCTGGTAATTGAGAGATTGAGTAAGTTCCTCAAATGACCAATACAAGGGCTCGGCACGTGTGGCTGTTCTACAAATGGCATTCAGCGATGGACATAGGGACAGACAAGCCCAGCAGCCAGAAGAGGGTAGGCTGTAGGGCTTAACTAAGAGGTCGGGACTTGGGAGCTGAGGGGATGTGTTGTGAAATGTGTGTATTAGCATCCCCACATTCTAGCCTTAGGGACCCATCTTGACTTTCAGGAGAAAATGCAGAATAGCAGATGTTTTATAGCTTCACTGCCAAGGCCTTCTAAGGCCTTACGCCAGGAAGTACAGCCATTTACTACAAGAATCTGAGACCACACACCCTCAGAGCACCAGGGGAAGGCCCAAGTCCACAGCAGGCCCCAGGTGGAAGCCTTCCATGCGCTCCTAGGCCCCCTGGAGCCCGAAGGGCTGGTTGCTACTTAAATGCCCACATTGCTTGAGTACCAGCCATAGGGAGAGACAATGAGCTGAATGTTAGAATGGGGAAAGGCCTTGTTGGGAGCCTGGGGGAATATTCTCCATATGCACTTGACAGAGGGCATAGTAACACCTCCAGGCATATATCCTGGGTGGCTGGCCAGTCAGCCTCTCTCCCACACACCCGTCAGCATATGCACACATGCCACTTACGCCTGCAGTAGGCAGTTCCAGACCAACGGCGGCTTGGCAGGCATTGCACCGACCTCCGTCCAATCAGTCGAAAGCCCCGGTCACAGGAGAGCTCGCAACGAGTGCCCAGGCTGCTGTGATAATTTCCTCCTCTCGGTGAGTAGCACGTGGCTTCTCCATCCTGGATATTTAATGTATAACACCATCGGGGGACTGTAGCAATAGAAGAAAAGTAAGCTAGAAGTAGAGTAATCAAGCCAGCGTGGTATTGGTGATAAAACAGATACATTGATCAATGGGACAGAGTAGAGAGCCCAGAAACAGACTTACAGAAATATGCCAAAATGATTTTTAACAAAGGTGCAAAAGCCATTCAATGGAGGAAAGATAGCCTTTTGAACAAATGATGTTGGAGCAACTGAACTTCCATAGGCACACATACACACAAAAGCAAAGCAAAGGACCTCAACCTAGGTGTCTTACACAAAAATTAACTCAAAATGGATCATGGACTTCAGTGGAAAAAGTAAAATTATAAAACTTTTAGGAAAAAACATCGGAGAAAAATCTCTAGGATTCAGTGCTGGGCAAAGAGGTCTTAGACATGACACCAAAAGCACAATTCATAATAGAAAAAAATCAAGGAAATGAAACTTGTCAAAAGTAAAATTTTTTGTTCTGAAGAAAGCACTGTTAACAGATGAAAGACAAACCACAAACTGGGGGAAAATATTTGCAAACCACATATCGAACAAAGAACTAGTATCTAGAATATATAAAGAACTCGGAAAACTCAACAGTAAAAAAGCAAACATCCAGTTAGAACACGAGCAAAAGATATAAACAGACATGTCACTGAAGAGGATATAGTGGTGGCAACTAAGCACATGAAAAGATATTCAGCATCATTAGTCATTAGAGAAGTGCAAATTAAAACTGCAACAAGATACCATTATATGCCCATTGGGATGACTAAACTAACCTGGCACTACCAAGTGTTGGTGAGGATGCAGAGAAACTGGAACTCTCATACGTTGCTGGGGGAAATACAGAATGATGCAGCTACTTTGGAAAATGATTTGGTAGTTTCTTATAAAGGTAAATACACACTTGCCAGGTGACTCTGCAGTCCCACTTGAGGTATTTACCCAAGTGAAATGAAAACCCATGTTCATACAAAATCCTGTACACAAATGTTTAAAGTAGCTCTATTCATAATTGTCAAATGCTGGAAATAACTCAAATGTCCTTCTGTGGTGAATGGTTAAACTAACGGCGGTTTATCTATACAAAAGAAAGCAGTGCTGATACATGCAACAACTTGGACGAATCTCCAAAACAGTTTGTGAAGTGAAAGAAGCTAGACTCAAAAAGCTCCAGACTGTAGGAGTCCATGTATGTGACATTCTGGATAAGGCAAAAAGTACTGAGACAGATCAGTGGTGGCAGGAGATCAGGGGTAGAGGCGGGGATAACCTCAAAGGGGCAGCCCTGCGCAAATTTTTGAGGTGATGGAACTGTTTGGTACTGTAGTACTGCTGACCCGCCTCTATGCATTTGTCCAAACTCATAGAACTGTAAACCAAAAAGAGTGAATTTTATATATAGTAGATACATTTACAGTAACTTTAAAAAATAACACAAAGAATGAAGCTTTGTGAGAGAGGAAGGGAATGTGATCTCAAAGTAGGCTGCTTAGGAATGAAAGTCTGATCCCTGTTCAGTACTGAGCACAAAAGGTAATAGGGCCATTAAATCATAAAAGCGTCATTACGATGCCTCATTGGCTACACAAAATAAACGACTCTTCAGTGGGTTCAGATTTTAAAGTGGCACGTATAAACAAGAACAGGGCCACTTGCCCAAGGATGTATACATAGGATGACGCAGATGGTTTAGCCTAGGATCGGGGAGGCTAAAGCCCTATATGTGCTCATTTGGTTCCTAAATCCTAAGAAAAAAAAAAAAAAAGGAGAGCTTTGAATAAAAGCTTATCAGAGGATGGGAGGTAATAGCTCAGTGGTAGAGCACATGCTTAGTATTTATGAGGTCCTAGGTTCAATTCCCAGTACCTCTGTAAAAAATAAATAAGTAAATGAATAAACCTAACTATCCCCTCCCCAAAAAGCTATAAAAAATTTTTTTAAAAAGCTCATCAGGAGCTAAAGGAACAAAGACAGGCTAGAGCTTCTGTTTGAGGGTAGCTGGAAAATGAAGACAGATGACAGAGAGAAAACTATCCTTTAAGCCACAATGGGCTTGTGATTTCCAGCATTAGTTTTGTTTTGTTTTGTTTTTGATTGAGGTATACATTTATAATTAAAAAGTGATACAAATGAACTTATTCACAAAACAGAAACCAACTCACAGACATCGGAAACGAACTTATGGTTACCAAAGGGGAAGTAGGGAGCAGAGGGATAAATTAGAAGTTTGGGATTAACAGATCCAGTGTTCGTTTTGAGCCTGTGGCTGTGACACACAGCTACCATCTGGAGACACCATCTCCAAATGACGGAAAGTCTCTTAAGCGCTATAGCTGCAGAATTGTCGATTATATGGTCACAACACATATCACCAAGACTTTACATGGGAGGCTGGGACCTCAACAATCACTCCTGCCCTATTTTTCACTCATATCCTGTCAAGGAAAATACATATAAAATTGGAATGGAAAGAACAAGCAAGCATAGTAAAGGGAAATATAAACCCCAGGATAAATGTTGAGACAGTAATAAAGGGTCTAGCTATTGTGAATAAGTTCGTATTTGCTGGCCTGGAGGAATACTGGCATAAAGAGAACATGCTAGACTTGTGGCTACCAGAGGCACGGGGTGGTGGGAGGGGGAATTGGATGAAGGTGATCAAAATGTACAAACTCCCAGTTATAAGATAAATAAATACTAGGGATGTAATGTACAACATGATCAATATAATTAATATTGCTGTATGTTATATATGAAAGTTGTTAAGAGAGGAAATCCTAAGAGTTTTCATCACAAGGATAAATTTTTTTCTATTTATTTAATATTGTATCTATTTGAGATGATGGATGTTCACTGAACTCATTGTGCTCTACATCTTAAACTTACATGGTGCTGTATGTCAATTATATCTCAATAAAACTGGAAGGAAAAAAAAAAAGACTTAACCATAAGAAATGACAGTTTACCAAAAGAAAAAAAAAAGAACATGTTGGAAGGCTGGAAAGAGCAAAAAACACTGTTCCAATTTTCTTCCCCCCTCCCCAGATTTATTCAGGTATAATTGACAAATAAAATTGTATATATTTAAGGTGAACAACCTTAATGATGATGTTTTGATATATGTATACATTGTGAAATGATTATCGCAGTCAAGTTAATTAACACATCCATCACCTCACAAAGTTACCATTTTTTTTTGTAGTGAGAACACTTAAGATGCACTCTTCTAGTAAATTTCCAGTATGCAACATAGACTTATTAACTGCAGTCACCATGCTGTACATTAGATCCCCAGAAGGAAGAAGAAGGCAGCCTCTGGGAACTATAGACTGGTGAGACTGACAGCACAGATAACAAAATGTTCTAGAATAAACATACTTTTATGAGCAGTTTCAAAGAGAAGCGATGATCTCCAAGTGATCTCAAGAACAAGTAATTCCAGGTGGACCTCATTTCCTTTTTGGGTATGGTCACCAGACTGGTGGAGCAGGGGAAATGGTGGGTATACTATGTGGAAGTAAGTGAGGCACGTGACCACGCCTTTCAGGCCACTGATGCGGATCAGATGAAGAAACACAGGAGAGGTGCCAGTACAGTTATGGAGATTCATAACTGGCTGAACAAACTTACCCAAAGAATGCTCATGGGAAACTGAAACTAAGAACATGGTAGGACATGTGTCAGTCATTACGGAGTAGCTACCGTGTGCTAGGCACCCAGATTTATATTTTCATTTTTCCATCCATCATCCCATATACTTCTCACAACAGCCCTGTAAGGTATGTAGGGGTTTATCCCTATTCTGCAGATGAGGAAGTAACTTGCCAAGGATCTGTCAGCAAGCATGGGGCAGAGCTGGCCTTTGAACCCAAGCTTTGACTCTAAAACCCTTTTTTTCCCTAACCACAGTATCTGTCATTGCAGCATGTTAGGCTGCTATTTTGAAGTATACATTTACATTCTTGAATAGGTAATATAGCCACATTTTATACTTTAGCCACCGCTGAAGTATAAAAAGTTACACAGTAAAATTCTCCCTCCCACCCCTGCTCCCACACCTAATCCCCCTTAGTGCCCCCACTAACAATTATTAGTAGTTTATTTATACATATAAAGCAAATCTTATTTCCCCTCCTCTTTATCACATACAGTAGCATGTTATGTCCACTGTTCCCACCAATACTTCTTAAAATAAGCTGAACAGGGTGGTGGGGAGAGTATAGCGCAGTGGTAGAGCATATGCTTAGCATGCATGAGGTCCTGGGTTCAATCCCCAGTACCTCTGTTAAAAATAAATAAACCTAATTACTTCCACTCCTAAAAAATAAACTCAACAGTATGTTTTAGAGGTCTTCCCATATCACTGCATAGCAAGCACAGCATTTATTTAATTTAAATAACATTTATCAAATACACAGCACAGTGACTGGCCCATGATATGTGTTTGCCAGGGTCAAAGCTGCTAGAAGGCAGAGGAGCTGAGATTTGAACTTAGGCCCACGGCCTCTGCTATCCATCTATCTCTTTCTAGAGATTATAAAGGAAACGATGTGCTGACAACAGGGTTGAAAAGTGCCTTCTTTGTGATTATTTTCAGATAACTCAAGCAGGCAGAGTTATCAGCTTGCCCAGAGCTGTAGCAATCTGGGGGGAAAGTGGTGGCTCAGGGGACTGGGGCATACTGCAGAGAATGTTTTCTGACTCCAAGCTGGGAGTTAGTTTAAGGGAACAAAAGTGCAAGATTAGTGAAAATGGCACCAAAGTACACAGGCAGTTTGCTCAAAAATAATGATCTGATTTTTACTGGTTAACTATTCTTTTTTTCCTTTTTTTTTTTAAACAGTGGGTTACATTTTTTATGAAAGAGCTGGAACAAGCATGGCTTTGGAGTCAGATCTGAGTTTAAATTCCTGCTCTGCCACCCCTGAGCTCTGTGATTCTCTAAATTAAGCTTCCCTAAGCTTAGTTTCCTGATCTGTGAAGTGGGGACAATAAGCTGGTTTCATAGGACTGTTTCGAGAATCAGATGAAAATGCATGTGTGAAATAGATCTAGCCTTGGGAATGGGAATGATATTCCCTGAATCAGTGTCTGGGTTTGAGATGCTGGCTCATACTGCTTCAAGCAACAACACGCTGCTGCCTCCTAGAGATGCCATCCCCAAATTACAGAAAGTCTCTTAAGCGCTATGGTTGCAGAGCTGCCAATTATGAGGTCACAAGACCTTATAAGGAAGGCTGGGACCTCAGGTTGTACATTCCTGGCTACCTCCTCACCCCTCAACATAGATAACCTCACTCAATTAGTTTTATGCCCCGAGACTAAGTCCCAAAGATAGTCATGAGACACTTGATCCCAAGGCCAAAGGCCCCCATATGGCTTATATTTTTTTAAAAATGGCTTTATGAACATTTAAAAATAACCAATGAGGCAGGTTAATATTAACTAAGAGTTGCTGGACCCCTTTAAAGTATCTTCTGTGTCTGTTGCTTTTTCCCATCTACTTCTCCCATTTACAGTCTCCTATAATCTGGCTTCTGCTCCCAGAATGCCAATCAGCCAGTAAACATTTCTTGAGCATCTACTTTCTACGAAGCTCTATGGGGTGTCATACATGGCTCCTTCTGTTAAATAGGTAACTCCTGTGTTGAGGATAATGAAAAGTAAACCAAAGAGGCAGTGTATAATGAATGCCAAGTGAGTGGTCCAGACAATAAACATTTATTTCAGAAGAGGTATAGGGCAGGCATATTTGACCAGAGAGAAAAATACCATATGATGTCATATATATGTGGAATCTAAAAAAATGGAAACAAATAAACATATTTACAAAACAGAGACAGACTCACAGACGTAGAAAACAAACTTATTGTTACCGGGGGGAAAGGAGGGGCTGGAGGGATAAACTGAGAGTTTGAGATTTGCATATACTATTATATATAAAATAGATAAACAACAAGGTCCTGCTGTATAGCACTATATTCAATACCTTGTAATGGCCTATAATGAAAAAGAATATGAAAAGGAATATATATATGTATAACTGAATCACCATGCCGCACACCAGAAATTATCACAACATTGTAAACTGACTATATTTCATTAAAAAAAGAAACTTGACATAGTATTTCCCAACCCTTAAAAAGAAATGAAGAGGTATATAGTAGGTACTTAATAAACAGTCATTGAATAAATGAATGAAAGAATGAATGGATGAGGGAGAGCTCAGTGTGGGCCAAAGCAGTCAGGGAACAGGGTAGAGCTAGATTTCATGTGGGGAGAAGGGACAATGAGCTGTCAGGCTGGGCAGCTAGACTGAGACCAAATTCTGTTAGAAATGATCATTTTGGGCCACTAGGTTTGGGGAAGGGAGAAAGAGAGTCAGAGAATCCAGTTAGGAGGCAAGTGTCATTATCCATTTGTGAGGTTATAAAAGTCTTAATCCCCTGGATTAATTAAGAAATGACAATTCTTGGTGAATGACTGGTGAGGGGTGATTAGGAAAAAGGGGCTATTAAAGGTGATGGGGGCTATTAAAGATGCCACTGAGGTATTTTTAAGAGAATGAGGGTATCATTATCAAAAGTAGGAAGGTCAGATGCAGAGCAGTTTTCAGGGAAGATGAAAGAATTTAGTCTTAGATATCCCAAATGGAGCAGCAATTGGAGATGCAGTCCAGGAGCTCAGGAGACAGGTCAGGGTCATTCAAAGTTCAGATCCATGCCTCCCTCTCTCTCTTGTCACCACTAGAGAGCCCATCTCCTTTCTTGGCTTCAGCTATGACCAGAATAGTGAAATGTCATGGAGCCCAAGGAAGGGGGCAGGGTGAGAAGAGAGGGATGTGTTCATTGTTGCTGAGAGACAGGGGAGATTGAGCTCAAGAAGGGGCCATATGATTTGGGCTTTGGGAGAGAATTGTGATCTTCCAGGGCTGTCATTTCAGCATAGAGATCTGTGGGTGAGTGGGAAAGAGTCTGCGGGGAGTTTGGGAGGTAGCGGGTGTCGGGACAGAGAGGTAGTTGGTGTGTACCATTTGGCAGTGAGAAGATAGGTAGAAGGTAGCTAGAAAGGAGCACAGAGGAATTCCAAACTCTGATCATTTCCACATTGAAACTGTTTCCTCAAAGGTCACCATTTACCTTTTTCTTGCCAAATATGTTTGAAACACCCTCAGTTTGTTTCCATTATTTGATACAGTAGATCTCTTATCCCTTCCCTTTCCTTAAAATTCTCTTCTCTTGTGGCTTCTGTAATATAACAGATACTATCCTGATCTCCTCCTCCATGGCTGACCACTAACTGTCTCTTTTTTCCTTGTTGGTTCCTCTTCTCCTACTCACATCTGTAGGTGTCTTCTGAGGCTCTGACATTCACCCTCCGCTCCCTCAGACAGCTCATCCAGCTAATCTAGTGACTCACAAAGCTCTGTCTTTCTACTTCCCACTGCCTATAGGGTACAAACCGCTTTTCTTTTGTAACCTTGTCTCCCTGAGAGGGATCTTAACAGGTATTCAGACAGGTTGCTTTCAGAGAGTCCTTTGTTTCTTAACCTCTTAGTACATCAAATCTGTACTGGTCTTGTCATCTCTTTCTTTGAAACATCTTGGGTTTATTTTACTCTCCATTTCTCTTCCACTCCCCTCAATCATCTCTAACCAACATTACTGTTACTGATTCCTAGAGAATTTCCATGACCCAGGCTCCACCCCTCCCGAACTCCTACTTTCTCTACGCAATAGTGAGGTTAATATTCTGAAAATACCATTTCCCATGTCACTCCCCCAGGGAAAAACAGATGATGGCTCCTTATAACTCCTAGCACAACGGTTAAACTCTTCATCATGGCTTGCAAAGCACAGAAATAAAGAATCTTAGAAATGGAAGGGAAATTAAATATCACCTGGTCTAACTTTCCTTCTAATGCAGGAATCGCTATTCAGCCTTCTTCACAGATAATCCTCCTGCCTCTCTTTAGAAGAGTCCCTAGATCATGGAGCCTTCCCTAATCTGACCTCATTCTTTTTTAAAATTTATTTTATTTTTTTGAGGGGGGAAGGTAATTAGGTTTATTTATTTATTTATTCTTAGAGGAGGTCCTGGGGATTGAACCCAGGACTTCGTGTGCTTTAGCACTTTAGCTATATCAACCTCCCCTGGTCTCTTGATATTCAACTTTATTTTCTACTACTCCCTCCACATCCCATCGCCTCCAGTCAGGCTGGCTTCTCCCTAGCTCCTTCCTCTAAAAGGTTTGTTCTTACCTGTATGTCTGTGGCCATCTGCTTGGCTGAATGCCCTCCCCTCCCCTTTCCAGTTCTCGAAATCCACCCATCATTCAAGGCCTAGTCTAAATGTCATCTTTCATAACCTCTTTCCTGACTTTTTTTCTTAACTCCTATTACATTTACTGCTACCACATAGTTTCACACTTACTTGCCTTACATGTGCTAATTTTATTGCCCTCTCACCCATATCCCCCAGCTGAATGTAAGTTTCTTGAGGGACGCAAAACCCTATCTTAGATTTGGTATCACCCAAGGATTACCTTACACCAGACTAGGCATGCAGTAGGTACTCAGTCAATACTTAATGACAGATGGGCAACCTTAATGCTAGAGAGGTGAGCTTACACAGCAAGCCAGTAGTTAAGTTCATGACCGGAAATCACAGCCCCTGATTCCCTGAGCTGCAGTTTTGACATAAACAAGCCAAGCTGGGTGAGGATGCTTCAGGGAGGGCCTAGGCCTTAGGCCAGAAAAGGCCCTTCCCAAGGCTGAGAAGCAGCGAGGATTACCTCGGTAGTCTAGGGCGGGGGCCTGCGGGATTTCTTCAGCATATACTTCATTATAGCTTTCATCTGGGTAGTAGCCCGAACCTGGAATGAAGAAAAGATCAAGGTGACATATTGGTTTCTCACTCAAGTCCTTCCCAACCATTTCCCCTTTCCAACTTGGTCCCTTTCTGAGGACATGACACTCCATGGGTGAGGAGCTAGGTGGCTATTTAGTGGGGAAAATTTTGCCTTGTGAAGGAGCAGAACTATTGTGGGCAAACCTCAACACCTCAGGGGCATGGAGGGGGAGCTCATGATGATGGAGGAGTGGGCGGCTTACTGGGAGCACTAGAAGCCCCCATGCAAAAGGAAAAAAATACTTGACTAACCGTTAATCCTGCCAATCTGGACTACAAATGACCTATTTCCTTGATGCAACACATGAGTCTTGGTGAGACACCGATGACTGAGCTCTAAGGATGGGCAAAAATAGAGCCTGAGCGAGGGTCTTTCAGCTCTAGAGGGGCCTTCTCACAGTCCTCAGAGAGAAACAATCCCTCACGCTCCCGCCAGCCCGCAGGGTACTAGACTTTTGCCACCTGGTTGCCAGTGCTGGGGAGGCATGCCAAGGCAAAGGGGGGGGGGGCGGCCCAAAAGGCGAGCGGAATGAGAAGGGTTTCACATCCCGAGCAGTCTGTCCTGGTTTGGAGAAAAAAGAAGGCAGCGTCCTTTGGAGAAATAACCAGTTTCTGTAATCAGCAGAAGCCTTAGTAGGGAGCTGCAGAGCTAGAGAACATTCTGAATCCACCCCCATTCTGTTTAGTGGTCCAGCCCCTGCTGGAGGCCGGTCTGCGGCTCTCTGGGAGACTAAACAGTGTGTTCCACCAGACGGCAGGAAGCGGGTCATGATTACGAACTAATTGGAGTACAACTTGGTCCTTTCCGGAGCGAAGTTCTCCGGAAGCTCCCTTTCCAGCCTCCCAGAGCCCCAGTGCACGCACAGGAACAGAGCCGCCAGCCGCGCTTGGAGGCAGAGGACGATCCCTCATTTCCAGGAGAGGGTGTGCTTCCAGGACGGGGCTGGGTTTGAGCGCTGAAGCCCTGTGGCCTGTGTAAACAGGCTCGCCAGCCTCCTCTCTGGGAAGAGGCGCAGGGCCCCCTGCACTAAAGGGTGGAGCGGAGGGTTGCCGATGAGTCTCCTCCATTCCCCACGGGCCCAGACTGGGGGTGGGGGGGGGGGGGGTGTTGGGAAACCAGTTCAACTTGATGAACAAGGGAACGAATCAAACTGAAAGTTTGCCCAATGAAATCATGTCCCCGTCGGTTTGCCCTCATTCCAGAGGAAAGAGTTCATATTTTCTCCTTCCCTTTATTTATTTTTTCCCCCTGTTTTCCCATTTGGGTTCTTCTCGTGGCTTTCCTTTATTGCTCCTTAGGCCTCCTTTCCCTTGCTCGCTCATTTCTCACCTGGGAGGTTTCTTTGTGGGGCCGTGGGGGAGGGAGGGGAACAGAATTCTTGTCAGCTGTTTCTGTTTAGTATTAGCCTCAAACGCCTACAGCGCCTGTCAACAGGAGGCCAGATGTGCGTGATTCTCTAAAGGATCTGTTCCCCGCACTCTTGTTCCAGAGCTGGCTTGTGAAGAGATGCCCAGCAGGGCGCAAGCCTCTGTTTACCAGACGAGCGAACACGAGTGTCTGAGGCCCATGTCTGGATAAGAACCACCACCGCCACCACCACCACCACCACCACCACAACGACGGCGTGTATCGTCCAGCATGTACTCTGTGTTCAGCACGTTATATGCATAATCTCATTAGATCACCCTGACATCTCAGTGAGGTAGACAACCTTATTGCTCTCCAATACACAGATGAGGAAACAGGCTCAGAGTTGTGCAGGGAGGAGCCCCAGCTCTCCCAGCTAGTAAGGAGCAGAGTGGCCATTCCCACCCAGGGCTCTTTAAGCCCCTCAATACCAAACTCAGACACATGCCACTAAAGATGGCAGTAAAGGAGAGCTCTGGACAACATTCAGCAGATATAAAAATCCACACTTTCTTGCAATTCAGCTGTTTTTACTCTGTGTGGGGGGGATCGAAGGCCACCAAGCATTTCACATCATTCCAGAATTACAGGGGATGTGGGAAAGCTGAGGGGAAGACTCAGTCAGATAATTAGAGTCTATACCATGGTACAGAGGTGGCTGGCCCAGTGCCCTGTCTGCTTTTGTGGTGGGAATGGGTTAGGGCCACCTTACCACCGTGAGCCTTTCCATTTCCCCTCTTCGCCTGTCTTTGGGTATTTTTTGCAGATCATGTTACTGAGATGAGATATAAGAGGCTAGAGGGGCCTCCTTCCCACCTTGTTCTATCTCCTTCTCCCCCTTCAGCCCTGGCCGGGAAAGGTTTGGGCAACATTCTGGGGTTCCTTTTGGTCAATCAGTAGATGCTGTGTGGTCTGGGTTCCTCCAACTTCCATACTACACTCAGATCCTCTAAGTACTACCCTTTGCAAAGGTGTGGTTGGGAATGTAACTGATAGTTGATGACTATTTTAGGACTCCACACTAAGGCTTGGATTATGATAAGAAATACAGTCTGACTTCCTGAATTGCACAGATATGCCAACACTTTTAACCCACTGTTGGCTTTATTTGTATTCTTAACCCTTCCTACCCCCTGCTGATTACTCTTAGATCCTTTTTCTGATTAGCCTTGAATCCACACTTGGCTGCTTTCCTTGTACTGTTCCCAATTGAGGACGAGGCTATGGCCACCAACAAAATAGTGCCGGGTGGTCACTAAATATCTACTGAATGAATAAATGAACAAATGAACAGAGCCAGCTCAGGCAGCTGAGCTAGTGATGGAGGGGAGGATTACTGGGAAATTTCCAAATTTCTCTCAAGACATAGCCTCCTAAGAACAGAAGAGGGCAGAACCAGGGGGTTGGCAGGACTGTCAGAGACCTCATCAGCCTGGGCTCGAGTGGTGAGCATGGGGATTCTTGTAGCAAGTGGGGAGGGGCCACCTTAGCAAATGGCCCTTTGAGAGCCTCAAATGAATCTATTTTTTGGTTTGTTTTTTGTTTGTTTTTGCCTTTTTTTTTTTTAAACTGCACTGTCCTCAAGACTCCGATAGCTCTAACTCCCACCCTGGGAAACATAAAGACCTTTGCATACCATGGGGTTTCTTACAGGCGTTCAAAATTGGGCTTGAGCCATCTAACATCCGCTCCATAGTCTTGCGGTCTTTGGCTGGATTTCGGTCTCCTGCACTTGAACTGAAGCTAGAGGGGAGGCTGGGGAGGACCGCTGTGCGTATTGTCTCCTGAGGATTCGGGGTTCCTTCAAGCCCAAACAGTGTGTACTCTGCCAAAGGCTTGACTTGAATTTCTTCATCTTAATGTCAGCCCTTCTGCTTCACCCCCTACAAAGCCAGGTTAAGCCAAGGAGGGGAAGAAGTTCGCATATTTGTTTAAAAGCTTGATGCAGCTGTTCCAAACAGAGATCCTGCCAGAGGCCTCCACCAGGAGCTAAGGGCATGTGGAAAATTTTAGCTACAATGACTGCAGCTGTGATGGAAGCAGTTTGTTATTTACTCGTCTCTGGATGTTTTTCTAACTCCGTTAGTTGGGCTGGTCTCCTCCCCCTACTCCCTCAGCCCGGTGGAGGCAGACACTGCAGGCCGCAGAATATTCTTAGCACTTGGAATGCCAGCCGGGCCCCATCAAAAAACCTCTGTCTGCCACCTCATTATCCTTCCTTCATTCCTCCCCCTCCTCCTTCCCCTCTCCTCGAAGTCTGTTCTCTTGAGCTCCCTAGGTCTCCAGGGGCAAAGGATGGAACATTCGTGAATCCTGAAATCTCCATCCCTTCTGAAATAAGAAACAAGCCAGAAGAAACAGAGGGATTCCTGTTTAAGAGAATGTGATCTGAATTGTCATTAACAATCTTTGGCAGAAAGGGGCTATAAAAATCTCATCCTATAAGTAAGGTTGGGGTGGGGAGGGGGAGAGAGAGAGAGAGGAAAGTTAAGTGGAGAAGCAGGTAAGACAGTGGCCTCAAAAGCCATGTTGACCAACCTCATTTTATTTTTTTTATTGAAGTATCATTGAAGTATAAAAGTATATAAATTAAAGATGTGAATATACTGATTCACAATTTTTAAAGGTTATACCCCATTTATAGTTAGCATAAAATATTTGCTATATTCCCTGTGTGGTACAAATAAGCTACAAGGATATATTGACTAAACCTCATTTTTCTGTGGATGCAGCCTGTTTTCAAATAGCTCTTATCAGTTGCCTCAAAAGCCTCCTTTGGTAGCCTGTTGCAGTGTTTAAACATCTTTATTGTTGAGAATAGTTCCTCTCTGTATCTAATTTAAGTGCCTCCTATTGCATTCTAACTCTTCCCTTCTCCAAGACTTGGTCTAGGCCCTGCTCTCCCCAGAAATGATGGGCAACGGCTTCTAGAACTTACCTGCGTACCACGTTGGTGTCACTACTGGAGTGAGGAAGAGCAGCAGACACAGAGCTCCTCTTCGAGTTAGTTGAATGGCCATCCTTGAAAGGCAGGGAAGCTGGGGAAGGGTGGGTTAGGGAGACAAGAGTAGAGGTATGTGGCCAGAAGTACCAGGGCAAAGGAGAATGACTTTCAGAAATCGGCCATCAATAAACTTCCAAAAGTGAGGGGAAGCAGAAATGTGGGATCTGCAAGGAAGAAAAGAGATTTTTAAATTAGTGAATGCCACAGGGGGTGGGTGTAGCTCAGTGGTAGAGTGTAGGCTTAGCATGCACGAGGCACTGGGTAGTACTGCCATAAAAAAAATTAGTGAATGCCTGTTGTGTCATCATGCGCCTTGTAAGGCTCTCCCACTTTATAGGATAAAAAGACTCTCTTTATTATTTATGGTCTCTTTTCCTCCTAGGAGGAAGGGGACATAAAACAACCAATTACCAATTGACCCTGGTGATATCTGATGCCAATATTCCATGGCCCAAGTTATAGAGAGGGACATTGAGGTACCAAGACCAGGAAAGGGCCAACATAAAATCATGCAGAACCAAGAGTGAATCCTGCAATTTAAAGGCGCCAGTGGATGGTTCCATTCATTTAACTAGTATTTCCTAACCACTCATCTGGTAAAGCATTAGCATATATAGGCTGAGAGCTTGAACTCTGGGGTTACACAGACCTGGATGTGTATCCGATTTTGTCCCTATTAGCAATGAGGCCTTAGATAAATTCCTTACCTTCTCTGAGCCTCAGTTTCCTCATCTATAAAATGGGAATAATCATAGCATCTACCTTATAGAATAGATTATTGCCTGGCACATAGGGAAGCAATCAGTATATAATAGATATTATTATTATTACCAACTCCATCTTGAACAGGACTGGAGGTCTCCTTTCTCTAGTCTCTCAGGCAGTAACTATACCCTGGCTCTGTTCTTAGCTTTGGGTTTTGAGGCTTAGTGGTTTGGTAGTGACTTCTGGCTTTCAGGTCCAGCCTAACCTTCTAGTTTTACCCTGCTGAGCCAGCGGGAAGTTGGTGAGGTTGGGAAGAACCTACTGAGGTACGTGAGGAGAGGGTAAGCAAGCTCCAAGTGCCCTCTCACTTCCCGTCCTGTCCTCACTCTAATGGGATGAGAGTTTTGTGGTTCCCCGTAAGCAAATACTTCATAAATGACAGTATTAAAACTTGCTGCCTATGGGTATAAGCTGGCCACTGGACTTCTCAGCAGGCACCCATTCACCCACATGCTTTCAATGAAATGCCAGGCTGAGGGAAGGAGTCAGTCCCAGAAATGGAGAAACAAAAAGATGGCAGATTCTGGACAGAACCCCAAAGAAATGTGAAAAGGCCAAGAATGGCACCATTCATCTTCCAATGCCTTGCTACCTGGCTTCAGATTTTGTCTAGAGAATGGCGAGGAAGCAGGATAGAGAAACAGTCAGAGCAAGCGAGGGAGGCAAGGAAAGTGAAACGATGTGGGAAGGAAGCTTAACAAGAAAAGAAAATCTGCCAGAGCCAAAGTCAAGAGATAAAAGCAGAAAGAAGGAACAAAAAGGATGAGAGAGAGATTAAAGAGATTCAGGAGAATGAAGAGCTCAGATGCACGAATCATCGACCCCTCTCCCACATGCAGCTTCCATCCAGTTCCTTGCTTTGGGAACAGGGGCTTTCCTTTTCAGACCCAGTGCTCTGAGTCTGTGACCCCTTCCCTGCCCACCTCCTCCCCAGTCTCAGACTGACAACTTGACTCACCACCGGAGTCAGCCATTCCTCTGCTGCAGGCTGGGAAGGTAGTGGGAACGTGTGTCTGCAGCCAGGTCACGACTCAAATGATCCAGTTTCATAAAATAACTTCTCCCCCACCCCTGTACCCCCCAAGGCTGTGAAATGGGGTAGTGTGATGTGGAGGGGCGAAGTAGCACATCTTACCTGTTGTATTTTGTGGAGGAGGGGTCCGGCTCTCTCTCCTTCTCTTGCTCTTTCTCCTTCCTTTCTGCTCCTCTCATCAGTAGGAAAAACTTTTACTTTAACATTCCTAGAACGAGTGGCTCCTGGTCTGTCCGGGCCTCCGGGATCCCGTTAACACTGCCCAGATGTTAGGACATCGGCATCTGCCAAAAGTTTCCTTAAAGCTATATTATCCCTAAAGCTATAGCTGTTCCTCCCACAGAGAAGGATTTTGGAGAAGTAGGGGAGAAGGGAGACAAGGATGAGAGCAACTCTGTCCGTCTGCTGCAGAGCAGGGTAATGTGTGAATGGTGCTGGCCCCAAGCCTGTGCGTATAGTAATGACTAATAGGCCGGCTAAGGGGCCTCCAGAGATGTGGCGCACTGAAGAACATTTTTTTTTAAATGACTCAGCATGACATCAGGATTAAATGAAAAGGAATTCCACCAACTCCTAGGAGAGGGGAAGACTGGAGCTGATTTTGTCATTCCCCAGAGATTTCCCCTGTCATTCCTGAGTGCCTCCATCTCTGAGTTGCTCTGCCATCCCCAGGCACAGGGTCCCACTTTGAAACCCTCTCTGATGACCTAATTTCTATGGACTTCAGTTTCTGATAAGATTATGTTGTTGACAATAAAAAATACCATGTGCTTCTAGCCTGCAGAATCAAAACTGATTGCCTGTCATAAGCGTGGAGAGAAAGCATGCTGAAAGAGGCTTTAGTAGGAGGTTGTTTAAGCAAATCTAGATGATCTGTCTGGGCATGGCAAGGTTATAGGCATTGCTGACATGTTTCCCGGTGATCTCTGATGGAGAGCTGAGTCTCTTCACTAAGCAAGCTTTCTTCATTTTAGTATCTGATAATGAGACTGTTCTACCATGGTGAAGACCAGCTCCTGATACATTCCCTCCCCTCAGAGTTGCATTTCCATCCTTGAAAAGGCAGTGGTCGTGGAAAAAAATTTTTTTTAGCTGCTATAGAAAGGATTTCTTCCTTGTGTGTGCAAGAAAATTGGTAACCCCTTCTCAGTTATGAAGGGAGGATTTGTGTTAATGATAATAAAAATTTCAGTAGCAAATGCTTCATTTCCAGTCCACCCATCACAAATATATATTGAGTATCTACCACATGTTCAACTGAGTGATCATTGTATAAAGAAGCCAAAGACATGGTCTTGGCCTCGTTCATTCAATAAATTTATTAAGCATTTACTATGTTAATAATGGTGGACGAAGTCCCTGACATCCTAATCCATAATTGATTCAACAAATATTTGTTGAGCATCTATTATATGCCACGCACTGTTCGAGGTACTTGAGAGACATCAGTGAGCAAAATGGACATAAATCCTTGCCCTCCTGGAATGGAGGAGACAGACGTTCAACAAAAATGTTCTTAATTACAATTGTGTGTGTTTATTGAACTAACTTTCATCAGGCCTCTATTATAAGCTAAGAACCAGGGGACTATGCTGAGTAAGAACTGTGTGATTCCTGATCTTATGGAGTTTAGTCTCCAGCTCACAGAGGGTTTATGTTCCAGTAGGGGAGAGGAGGGGGGCACAAACCATTAGAAAATTGTACAAGACCAGATAAAGAATATGCTATGAGGACTGTGTGAGCACTCTGTTGGTGGACATGGGCCCTGGCCTGCTCTCAGGCAAGGGAGATGACATCAACAGGTGCTCACTGTTAGCTCAGAGGGAAGGCAGGCTAACCAATAAGAGGGCTCGGGGGTGGGGGGAGGAAACCAAGTTGAATAAATATAATAGGGCCAGATTGTGGGGCCCTTCAAATCAGATATAGGAGTTTACATTAAACTTATGTATTAGAAAACAGTGAATCGATTAAGTGCATGTGTGTGTGTGAGAGAGAGAGACAGAGAGAGAGAGAGAGAGAGAGAGAGAGAGAGAGAGATGGACAGAGAGAGGTTGAGAGAGGAGAGTGACTAAGCAGAGGGATAAATTCTACCTGGATTGTTTTCGTTCTAAAAAAGCCCTTCATTAGCTCACCCTTGGCAAAGAGGACAGTCTGAGCTCTTAGCAGGGCATTCCATACCCTGTACAAGCAAACCTGCCCTACGTCCTCAGCCTAGTTTCAAACATTCACCCCGTAACTCTTCATTCTGGACACACTGAACTTCTTGCTCTTCCTTTCACACAATGGCGGCTGGGACGAGACATATTGACTCTACCCTGTATCCGTTTCCCTTCTTCCCTGGCCTGTTGAAACTATATCCATTTTTGCTACTGAGAAGCTTCCCTCAGCCCACGCCAGCCAGAGCTGGTTTACTTCACCTTCCTTTTCTACCATATCACTTTATGCATGTCTCAATTATAGGATTTATCATGCTTATTGTCACTGTTGATCAATGATAAGCTCTGTCTCCTACTATACTAGTCTGTTCATCTCAGACTCATTTCTATCCCCTACTAGACTCTGAGTCCCCAAAGGGCAGGGACTGTGCCTTCGTCTTCTTCATTCCCCTAGCACCAAACACAGAGCCCAGCACGTGCTAAGATGAGGAGGCTGCATAAAGCCTTGTGTCCCACTTAAAGCTGGAAGGAGCAGGACAGAGGGGTCACAGAGAGAGGTTAAAGAAGAAAGTGAAGGGGAAGATTATGGAAATCATAGGGAGATCAAAGTAAGAGGTTAAATGAGACAAGAGGGACAGTATCCCTATGAAGCACTGGGATGAGTAAATGAAGATCTTACCCAAAACAAGTGGGGTCGATTAAAAAACCCAACACCTCTTCAGCACCTACTATGTGTGGACAGCACTATGTTAGACACTGCAGTTACATAAAGTTCAATAAAAGCCATCTCCCTATGATTTGGTTGGAAAGATAAGACAAAGACAAAGAAACCGATAACATCCATCCATCCAAATATAAAATTGTAAAAGTTCTTAAAGTTCAGTACCATCTTCAACTTTAAGAGTTTAATATGAAACCCCTCAGTAGTCAGTAAGACATTGTTTTAAGAAATATTAGATATGGAAACTGACTTGCCTAGCTGAGATCTCCGCAAAGCTTAACAAGCCTAGACTAGAAACAGCTTTCTTAGAAAATGGACTAATGTGGAAATGTGAATACTAATACCATTTGGGAGTATTTCTCATTTCCATGTGTCCCAAGTTGTACATTAGGGGCCTTTTTGAAAAAGGAAAGATCAGGGCTGGAAAAGGAGGGAAGGATTCATGGAGAACCTGAAAAGAGTAGATGGAAAAAAAAGAATCAAAAAATAGACACAGAAGAGAATTTCAGAGAAGGAATAATGAGAATACATAAGAGACATTAGGAAGAGAAAGATACTCCTATTCAGAAAACTAATTTTTGAAACTACATGTGAATTATCTTTTTAAGTGATGATGTTTAAATTCTGTTTAAATGTTTATCTGATGGCTGTAATGTAAAATGTGAGATTTTAAGACAATAAGTAGAAGGTACTTTTAAATTTTATGATAGGCACTTAGCTAAAGGTAGTTGAAGGGAGTCTAGAAAAGGTATTAGAAAGTGAAAATGGTAAGATTATTATGTGAACAAGAGATAAGATGTATTCTGTGCACAGTGCTTTATGTCTTTTTACTGGTTCCTAAGACAGGGAATAGTAATATCCCAAGACATTATCTAGTAGCTCAACTTAATTTTTCTGTTTTGTGTCAGTGTGATACTGGGATGGCTTAGACAGTTAGTTTTTAATTTAATTTAATTAATCAAACCTTGAGTCACTACTAAGTGGTTGGCCTCAGAGGCCAGCTATGACCAATGAGCTGAGCAGGGATTGGCTGAGCACAAAATGAGCTCAACAATTGTGCATTATGTCATAGAGGGGCTGGGAGAGTATAAAAGGGGGCGCAGGAGCCCTGCCAAACTAGCTCCTCAGAAGTTTCTTAATATGTAGGCAGCAGTATGTAAGATAGGTGAGTAGAGAAGAAAGCAGGTACTCAAAGCAGGTATGGTAGTAACTGACTAAGGGTATGAGTTACTGTGAGTGCTCAGACTAATGAGCACTGATGTTAGAGAAAGAGGTATGTGTGTGGATGGGGGCTGGGGGGCTGGGGACGCTCTCATTGAATTGGGGTTGAGTTGAACCTTAGGTTGTGGGGCAGGAATTTTGAGTTTGGGGAGTGGGGAGGGAGTAGGGAACAGATGTTGTTTATTGGGGAGATAATAATACTGGCCTATTGTGGAACAGAAAATTCACTTTGGGAAAGCTATAGGAAATAAGCTGATATATTTGGTGCAGGAGGCATCGTTTAAATGCCAAAGAAAAACATTTAAAACCTAATCTCAAAGGTTATAGAAGTTAATAGGGAAGGGACACAAATCTCTACTAAATATTGAATGTAAAACAAGCAGCAACAATACTTAAGGTAAGTTCCTTTTGCCCTACCTTTTTGACATCAAGCATACATTTTAGTGATCAGAAAGAGGGAAAAAGTAAGAGGCTGAACCAGAAAAATTATTGAATTCTCTACTTCGCCGTTCTGGGACCGGGGGCAGGGTGACTTCCTAAGTGATTTGGGCTACTGAGTGAAGGCAAAAGTAAAATTCAACAAAAATCCCCAAGCACAAGGCAGAATTGGGGAAACCATTGAGATTCTTGTGCTTCAGGGGCTCCAAAAAGCCCTTGTTTGTGGCTAAACATCTGAGAACAGCTGTCTCGGCTGAGGTTATTCCCAGCCGAGACAGCTGTTTGTCCAGAGGCGGCCATGTCTCATCACAGAGTGGGCCCCATTTCTCATGTGGGAAACAGAAGTTGCCAGGGCTTCGTCCCAGGCCAGTTACTTAGCCTCTCTGAACCTGTCTCCTCCTCTGTGAAATGTGGCAGTGGTAGTCTCCACCTCACAATAAGGGCTTTTGTGATGTATGCATGAGGTAACACATGTCGTGTTGCTTAGCAACAGTGGTTGGTACCTAGTCACTGCTCAATATTATAGTCAATATGAATACTTTAAAGAATAAATTTATCTTATGACCTAGAGAATGACTTCTTACACTGCTTAGATGAGATTAGATACCCCTTTGTCTGGGTTTGGACCCAGACCCAGGCCTAAATTTGAACTGAACTGAACTTCTGGGTTTGGTGGCATGGCAACGGGGGAGGGGGGAGGTGGAACAGGCTGGGAGGCACTGGTGCAAGGTGTTGCGGCCATAGGAATATTAAGTTCCATGTCAGCTTTTGGTTTAATTTGGCACCGACTGTTATTCAAACAAAGCAGCGTTGTGAGTGGCAGAGGAAGGGAGAGGAGGAAAATCAACACATTCTTGGAAATAAGATGTGGCTTTTGCTTTGACTGTTTTTTTTTTCTTCAGACACAAATATTTATTTGCTCTCAGGCTCACAATGAAAATCCCTTTCAGGGACATGGTACAAACCTAAGCTTCAGAGGAAACTTCCATTTAAGGTGACAAGAAGTTAGTAAGACTTCCCTCGATAGTTTTTTGTTCTAATACAAGAACCCCTCAGGTAGCAATGTGTAGCCTAGGGAGACAGCCTGGTGTATCCTCAGAGCCCCTCAACCTCAGTTCCCGTAGCCATGGCACAAGTGGCACTTTAAAAGTCAATGTCTGCTGTATTTCCTGATGACCTTGCTGTTTATGAGGTATACAGAGGTATCATTTACCCATTTCCAGGTATTTATGTGCTAGGCTTTTCTAATTTTAGGATAAAATTTTAGTATAAAGTGTGGCAGTGTGATAATTCTCCAACAGTTGCTCTCTTGGACCTCAGACATCTGGCATGATGTTACAGGAGCTGGTCCTAGGTCAATATTTGAAGCACAGGGAAGTTCTGTGTGACCAAGTCAATGGAACTTTCCTGTTTTCTGGTTCTGTGGTATATACTGAAAGCAAGGTTTCAGGCAAAAAAGTTTAGGCAGCCACCTCCTTTTCACTAGTGCAGGACTTTTTGCAATAGCAATACAGTAAATGCCCATTTGTGATGTTATGCTTGTGTCAATGATGATGTAATGGGTTGGGTAGGGAACTGATACTGTCTTCGATTAGAGGGATTACTACCACTCTGTAAATAACACACACACATTTGACACTCAGTCTCTTCTCTCAGAGAGCTTATACTTTAGTTGAGAAACCAAACCTTAATTGATGAAAAAGACATCCCTATCCTGAGGTTCTCGTGAGAAGTTAAATGACCTATTTAAATTGAGGGCAATCTGAATGGCTCATTTGGTCACTCTTGAAGCCTAAATGGTGCTAGAAAGCAGGAAACAATGGACTCATTTCTTTTTTCCCCTTTAATGAGAGACATGGAATCAACCTATTGTATCTATAGCTCAAATGTATGCACTTATTCCTGTGGGCTGGGTACATACATCCTTTGTCTATACATCCTTTATGAAATAGAGACATCCCTTTTTTTATAGATGAATCAAAGAACTTTAACCTAATTGGCTCTGCTGATTTGCATAATCCAAGCTTTCTAGGCCTCTCAACTATCTGGAGACCAGTTTTTACACTTAGTCAAGCCTCAAACAAAACAAAAAGAACGTTTTATTACCAGTGTTTAGGAGACTGTGAAAGGGCTGGGTTTTTCTTTTTTTAATTCCATTCTAGCACAAAGGTTGACTCAGGCTGTCTGTGGACATATGGGACAGGAAACTTTCTGATGATTCATTCCTATTCAGTTTAACTCCTTAGGAACACATAGTCTCAAGTTCTAGGACTTGAATTCTCTCCTACCTTTGGAATTCTGTCAACAAGTGATTATTTCCCATAATCCATTCATTCTTATACCCCCTTCCCACCGCATAAAACAGTGTTCAAAACTGAGAAGCACAAAATAAGTGAGGGGGAAAAAATCAGCGTAATTTCACCACTCACGTAAAGTGCACTTGGGTTTTTGTCTGAAAACATGTGACTGCACGTATCGTTTTGCAACCCGCTTCTCTTTCTCTTTGGAAAGATATTTCTTGTGAGTATTTTGCGATGTCATAAAATATTTTTAGGTCACTTTTAACCTCCTTATATTTCTTTTTTTCCCTCTAGGGCACTAAGGGCCGTCGAGGCCGAATCTCAGCGCTGCTGGCGCTGCTGATGATAGAAACATAATATGATAAGTTATAAGGGCAGGGGGAGGGTTAGGGGGCGGGAAAGATTCTTTCAGCCTAAAAATGAAGCAAGCTCCGTTTGAAGATCCAAGAAATTTCCGACACTACAACCTTTGTATATAGTTTTCGGTAACCTTCGGCAGGGGGCGCTCGGAAATTGTCGTTGCTTTCCGGACGGCCTACCCGGACTTTACCCTCTAGAAAACTACGGTGTTTCCGGCTCTTCTCAGTTGCAGACGCTCGTAACTTTTCGGCAGTTTCCGGGGAGATTCGGGGACTCCGCGCCTCGCTCGCTCTGTTCCGATCGCCTGGCGCGGCGGGGCAGGGTCTTGGGCTAGTCATGGCGTCCCCATCTCGGAGGCTGCAGACCAAGCCGGTGATCACATGTTTCAAGAGCGTCCTTTTGATCTACACATTCATCTTCTGGGTGAGAGACGGAGACGCCCGGGGATGGGAGGGGATCGTGGGCTTGGGTCGGTGGGGTTGGTGTGACCCCGAGCGGAGGGAGCTCGGATCGCGGGTGGAGGAGGGGCGGGGGTGGGGGTGGGGGTGGGAGTGGCGGTCGCAGCTAGGACCCCGGCGCTGTAGACGAATTGCTGGGGCTCGAACTCGGGCATCTCGCCCGCACCAGGGTCGGGATGTCGGGCGACGGCAGCCTAGAAGCTGAGCCGCGACCCAGACGTGCCTCGCATGCGAATTCGTGCGGGGGGCGAGGAAGGGAGTTAACCTCCACCCCGCTCCCCCACGCCCAGAGAGTGTCCCCGACCCGTTGCAGGGGCAAAGCTTGCCCAGCCCCTGGGGGAGCTCGCTTGCGTAATAGTCTCTTTCTTTTCACTGCTTCATAGGAGGGGAGTATTTCGCAGGTAAGTATGGTAATGGCTGCACTCCCGCCAATCTATCCTTGGACTTTCTTTGTGTACCATCCCTTTGTACCCTGTGCTCATCCCTGAACTGGGGAGGAAGGGGAAAGTTTCTGGAACTCCTAGAAACATTCCAACCCCGCCCCCACCCTCACCCCCCCGCCCCCTCCCTCCCCCCACCCCCCTGCCCATTCCCCGCTCCATCTCTGGGAGAGTTTTATTTCTAAGGCGGGAGTAAAACAGTTAAGTAAGTTTTCAGCCCTAGGGGAAAAAAAAATCAGATTAAGAATTTTGTCAAGATGCTCTCTTTAGCTGCCCCCCTGATTTTGTCCTGGTTACCTGGGCTACCTAGTGATCCAGCGTGTGGATTGATCAAGGCCTGTCCTTCTGTGCAGCTCCCCATCCTAACCCCCTGTGTCTTGTCTGCCACATCCCGGCCAGAGCATTGACCACAGGCAGCTTAATCAATTCTCACACCTATTGTTTCTTAAACACCTAGTGGTTTGTGGTTTGAAGATGCTGCTGTATACAGCGAGTAACTTTCTATTCTCTGACTTCCCACGTAGATCACTGGCGTTATCCTTCTTGCCGTTGGCATTTGGGGGAAGGTGAGCCTAGAGAATTATTTCTCACTTTTAAATGAGAAGGCCACCAATGTCCCCTTCGTGCTCATCGGCACTGGCACTGTCATTATTCTTTTGGGCACCTTCGGCTGTTTTGCTACCTGCCGAGCTTCTGCATGGATGCTAAAACTGGTGAGTTCTTGTTTTCCTAGAATTGGTTGTTGGTTTTTGAACCAGGCTTATGTGCTGTAAGCTTTGTTTCTTGGAGCTAGATGTGGCCTTTTTTGATTTTTCCTCTTCCCTATGAAAACTTACCTTAGCTGCCAGTTTCCACATTTGTTGTATTTTCCCTGCCCTTTTCAATAAAAACATGCTGAACTGATTGAGCAGACAATTTTTTTTTCTTTGACTCCCTTTGCAGCTGTGATGTATCTTATTTGCTGACTTGGACTTTTTTTTTAATCCCACAGTATGCAATGTTTCTGACTCTCATTTTTTTGGTCGAACTGGTCGCTGCCATCGTAGGATTTGTTTTCAGACATGAGGTAAGCCTGAGTTTGGGAACTCAGTAGCTGACAGTAACGGCTTTCTTGTAAAAAATTAAGTCTAGCCCACTTTTTTGATGAAGACTGATAATCACCCAAGAAAATGAAAGGTACCCATAATTACATGTATTTCCAGTCATTTTTCTGTGTGTAAGTACCTAAAATGGATATAGTACAACTTATTTAAAGTGTGAAATTGATAATACAAAATGGATATACTTAATGCAAATCATTAATATTGAATTAGCAATCAGGATTACTCTCTGCTGACCCTGGGGTTAGGAAGTTAGTGAGGACTGAAGGCCATCTATAGCAGTGTTTCACTAAGTGGTAGTGCAGTCTCCCAGAGTATGATTTTGTAGCTTACAAATTCCATGGAAGTCAAATGTGTACTCACTTTAAAGTGGAGAAAGATATTGGGGGTGGGAGGGGATGCAGCAGTACAGAGCTGCCGCTTTAATAAATACATGCTCCTATAGCACTTTGAACTTTTAGTGGCTATCGTCTTTTACTGGAATGTTTTGCTTAGTCGTCCCCTTAGCTAAACTCTTATCACCTAGAGGACAGGATTGGACCTTAGAAACGTTGCTGTTGTCAAAGATAAGACCATTGGTCAGATGTGGGAATTTCTTATTTGACCTAGAAACCAAAAGAACACTCTAGAATCTTTGTTTATTAGCCTTGTGTTTCTTTGCTGTAGATTAAGAACAGCTTTAAGAATAATTATGAGAAAGCTTTAAAGCAATATAACGTTACGGGAGATTATAGAAGTGATGCAGTAGACAAGATTCAAAATACGGTAAGTGGTCATAGGTGGTAAGTGGTTGTTGGTGGTGGCTTCTCAAGAGGGGAACATCTGCCTACTGTTAGTACCAATGGAAAGTAAGGCCAGTCCAAAGATGTCACTCTTGATGTTAGAAACAAGCGTTCATTTCTTGAATTATAATGCCAATAGAGAACATTGAGTATAATAAGATGATGGTTTAACTGTTTGACTACAAAGTTGTAATTATAAATGCTTTGGTCGGATTTTTTTTTTCAGTTACATTGTTGTGGTGTCACCGACTATAGAGATTGGAAGAATACTAATTATTACTTAGAAAAAGGATTTCCCAAGAGCTGCTGTAAACTTGAAGATTGTTCTCCTCAGAGAGATGCAGATAAAGTCAACAATGAAGTAAGGAGGAAAAAAAATTTTAAATTTTTACTCACAATACACATAATCGGAAATGAAGCAGGGCAGGTGTTATTTTCATTGAATAAATGAGGAAATAAATTTGTGACTTGAGTTTCCACAGCTAGCAAGTAACACTTAAATGCATAATCCAAAAGGTTGAACTTCTGTTCCTCAAACTTCTTTCAAGAGCACTGTGCAAGGAGACAGGAATTGTTATATGAAAGAGTAAAAAGTTAATAAAAGAAAGATAACATAAAAACTAAGAACTAAGACAAAAAACTTGATGTTTTTGTAAATTTCTCTTCCATTAGGGTTGTTTTATAAAGGTGATGACCATTATAGAGTCAGAAATGGGAGTCGTCGCAGGAATTTCCTTCGGAGTGGCTTGTTTTCAGGTAAGTCCTTGTGGTTCGGAAATGTTTCATCACTCTTATAGGTGTAAGCTACAAGATTTCCACTTTGAAGGCTTCCACATTTTCACAGAATTCTCAGTAGCTCATCACAGTATAGAAATTTTTGCTATTTTCATTCCAATTTTTTATCTTGGATCTTACGTTTTCCACAACTACAGAGTGCTCTAAGACCTGGTGCCCTCTTAGGTACATTTCTGAATCTGCACTGTCTAATAAAATAGCCACTAGCCACCTTTCAGAAATTATAATTATTAAATTAGAATCTTGGCTCTTCAGTTACCTCAGTCCCATTCAAAGTGCCCAGAAGCCATATGTGGCTGGTAGCCCCTGTGTTGGACAGCACAGGTGTTACAGAGTGTTTTCATCATTACAGCACTGCTCTAGGTTGTCCAAGAGAATGTCTGCTTTCATAGTTGGAGATTTTACTTCACTTCTATGCTTTGCATATGATCTAGGTGCTGCAGAGTAGCAAATATTGCTGTCTAGAAAAACTTAAGGGAGGAAATTAGCAGTGAGGTATGTGTGTGTAATTTTGCTTGCATTTTATTTCCAGCTGATTGGAATCTTTCTAGCCTACTGCCTCTCTCGCGCCATAACAAATAACCAGTATGAGATAGTGTGACCAACATAACACGGGCCAATTCCTCTACAATGTTAAGGTACGTTCATTTTGGTCCTTAACTCTGTCAGTGTTGGTGTTTACTTCAGCTTGTACACATGATGCATGTACTGAGTTTGCCAAGGTGTCACGTCCAGTAGTGCATCCAAATATTGTTGGTACTGTGTCAGCACTGCATGGGCACATCAGGCCTCAAAATACAGGTCATGGCCAAAAAGGACAGAAGGGCCTCTGTGGGTTTACCTTCCTGTGTCAGCCTAAAGATCCTAAGTGGTCCCCTTTCTAACAAATTTAGACCTGGAGCCATAAACATGGTAAGAGGTGAGAACTGAGCTACTGACCAGGAACACGTGAAGATCTTTATTAGCAGAATAGATTAGAATGTGTACAAATGAATCCAGATATTGAAATTTGGGTTACAAGTAAACTAATCTTTTTTCTTTCATTTTAGGACATTGACATCCCCACCCCTAACCCTGTAACTTACAAGATCGCCTGGCTGGAATCCTGAATTCTCCTACCAATAGATTGAAAAGTCGCACCAGTAGCCCGATTCGATCAAGACATTAGCCTCGTTATAGTCCACCTTTTGTCCCATTCATGTTAGATCATTGAAATCCCCATACCACTCTGAAACACTGGAAGAGCTTAATAAATGTAAATGAAGCAATACTGTGTTCCTCTTGACTTTTTTTTTCTACGTGGGGCCCTTGAAAGGCACTGTGATGGATGGAAAATTGATCCCTCCAAACTGGCCCTTTCCCAGCCTAGGTTATCTGGTTTGATTGTATAATTTGCATCAAGAAGTTAAAATGTTTTCATTCGTCCCTGTGATAAACAGAGTCACTGTGTCATTTAATTCCAGCCAGTGGTTGGATAACACCCACCAGAGTTACCAGATGGTAACCGTCTCTGATCTCTAAGGCACCCAAGACTGAAAGGCATAACCAGTCCTCTATGATACATACCACAGGCTACAAGGCAGTGAACACTTTACATTTCTTTGCCTCCAAAATAAGGTGTTTATTGATGTTTATATTTTCCCTATTGTTTGAAATGTTCTAATTACTAATGGTGTCAGTCATTGTATTTTCCTTAGGAATTTGAAGCAACTCCTCTTTATTAGCTTTAGCTGGTCTTTCTTTACCAGGTTGCTATGACTTAATTGTCAATATTAAGGTTAACTTTCATAGTCTTAGTTTTGCTTTGTGCCTTTGATTAATAAATATAAACGTTTTACACAATAAATAGTGTTTTATTGTAAATTATGTTTAAATTGTAGGAAATCTGTTGGGTGGTTGTTTTCCACTGAGAAAGCTAAGCCCCACATTTCTACTTGGAGTACAGTTGTAGATACGAATGTAAAACTGAGGTCTTGGCTCTGATTTTAAAAAAAGTCCCTGTTTACAAAAATTGTTCCCTGTGAAAGGATGACATTCCTTGCTATGAAATAAGCACATGCTTAGCATTCTCCTGGAGATCAGACATTTTTGATTGTAATACTTTAAGAAGTTGAATAAGGAGAGATGTATGTAACCTGTACCTTCAGGGTTATAAGGAAATTAATAAAATTCAAGTTGAAATGGAGGAATCCTTTGGTTTTGGGTTTCTTTATATATCCATCAGTAGAATGTAGTTCATCTCTCACATCCGCAGTCCTTGAATTTTGGTAAAGGGGAAAGGAGAATGGACAAAAACCACTAGTGATATAAGATTAATAATGAATTTTGAGTTACATGTTTTAAAATACTTGGAGGTACTGCAGAGAAAGGATATTCTCCATTAAAACATTTGATGAGTGAGTCTTGACATAAAGTATAGCGATTAAACAATTGAAAAAGAGTGGCTTTCCAAATGTGGAGAATCAAGATAATTGGAATTAGTGAAGCTAAAGAAGGATTTAAAGGCTAATGAGAACAATTTTCAAATAGGTAGTTTTCACTAGGGTGGCCTAGAAGAATCTTAAATTTTTCTTTAGTTTTTAAAAAAGTTTAAAGTTTTTCCTCGTTATTAAAAAGAAAAAAAACAGGAAATACGGGAAGTAGGAAGAGAAAAAACACCACGTGTCGCCCTTAAGGTGGGTCTGTGTATTTACTTTTAAGGGGGGTTTACTTTGGATGGCCTGTTACAAAAGTCCCTTCTAGCTAAGGTGTGCGTGTGCACATTGGACTGTAAAATTCATCTCCACCTTCGCGATGTGCCAAAGCTGCCTTGCGGGCTGTCTCAGTTCCAGGCACAGGGCTGCCCACTGCACGGCGGCTCTGAGCTCCGCAGAGCTCCGTGCGTATATTTTCTGAAAGTGTGGAAAGCTTGGCAGCTTTGGCCTATTCCTGTGAGGGGTTGGGTTTATGTTGTAGCATCAAACTTTTATGGAAAATAAGTCCCTAATACAAGGCATAAATGCCATTTCTGTTTTTCCTCAGAGCTCACACAAGATTCTTTCAGACTTGATGTTTTTAACCTCCTGTTAGAATCCAAGTTGGTACTTTGCCAGCGATGCAAAATTTATTTTAATAAAAACTGACTAAAATATGAGAGGCAAAGCCATATATGCATTTGTGTGTGTGTGAAACTGAGGAAACTTTTGTTCCTTTGGACTACTCTGTATGGGCTTTTGTTTGTATTTATAGAAAAAAACTAACACAAGTTGTAACTACCATTTCTCACAGCATACATAAGATACACTGAGATTTGATTTTGTTGTGTTTTGTTTTTTGCCTTTCAAGGTTGACAATTTAGGGGAGGGTATAGCTCAGTGGTAGAGCGCATGCTTAGCATGCACAAGGTCCTGGGTTCAATCCCCAGTATCTCCACACACACAAAAAAATCAATTAAAAAATACACAAATAAACCTAACTATCTCCCCCCACAAAACAAATAAAAAACAAAAACAAGGTTGACACTCTGCCTGTGTTGTGGCAAACCAAACTTTTTTAATTCAAAAAGGAAAATGAAAGGCTAATATATCAGAAAAGAATACACAAATTGAAACAGTTTCAGGGAAATGAGACTTTCATTTTTGAGCCGTGGGTCTAAAACTTCACCCAAATTCCTTGTGAGAGAGAAGCCGTTATGATTTAATGATGGCTTTCTGTTAGATGCCCCTACCCCGTGGAGCTTAGTAGTTTAGGCACTTGTAAGAGCATAGCAAATGCTAATGAAATGAATGAGTGAGTGAATCTAATTATAATAGCTTCTTAATGTTCTGTGTGAAATAAGTTGTTGATCTCCATAGCTCATTCCATACAAGCCACTGTTTATATAACAGAAACCACCTGCCCAGTCAGAAACCACTCAACCTCAGAAACCACTGCTAACTTCCTTCTGGACAAATCACTTTTGGCTGCTTCTCTTTTTTGAACTCCTTGCTACATATGATGCTACTGAAGATTCTTGGTTTTTGTTTTGACCTTGTAATATCCTGCTTTTCTTCCTTTTACTGCTCTTTCTCATTTATTTTGCTGTTTTAATTTCCTCTTACTTTTCAAGCGTGGCGACTCCCGAAGGTTGGCGTTTGGCTTTCTGCTCTTAGGTTAGGCTGACCTTGGAGGAACCGAATGTAAATGATCATCAGGCTTAACGATCAGTTCTCTGGGTGCGCACCTGAGTTCTGTGTTGGTAATTGTGGCTTGCTTGTATCCCCCTCCAGCACCCCAAAGCTTAACATTCTGAACACTTAAAAATTCAGAACCCCTCCTATAACATAGTCCATGGATAGTAGGCACATTTGATGTTCAATGAACTGGTTCCCCAGTGGGAATTGGAGAAAACGGGCCAGTTGCTCTGAGAGTTTATCATAGATTCTGCTACCGGGCAAACACGAGTTCTTTGGGTAGGACTGTCATACTTGATCTGATGGTGCTCTCATTACCACATCCTCAAAGTTTTTATTAAAAAAAATTGAAGTAGTGACTTGTAAAGACTTCGCTTTTCCAACAAATTTCTCACCACCTTTGCTGGGAAATGATAATCCTGGGAGCAACATCCTCAAAGCAAATCAAACTGGCATGGTGTTTGCCTGGATGATCAGCTCACAGATGGGTGTACACAGCACAGGTAATACAACCACTCAGCGTCATCGCTGGAAAGGCAGAGTAGCTTTATGTACACAGTTAGAGCAACACACAGGGGGTACAGTATATGATTTTGAGAGGTGAGGGATGGCATCCGTACATTTTCACTCTTAAGTGCATGTCATGACCTCCCTTAGCAGGAAAATGGCATCTAAGAGAAAGTAGACCTTTTGCAAAGAATTATTTTTCCTACTCAGTTTCTCTCCCCCCTGTGCCCAGGGAAGGTAAGAAAACTAAAGTTCACTAAGTACTTAGTAACAGCTGGACATCGTGTAAGGTGCTTCAATCCACTACCCTGTGCAGGGAGGCAGAGCTAGCCTCATTTTCTCAGAAAAACCACCAAAAAGCTGAAGGTTAAGTTAAATAACTTGTCCAAGCTCACACAGCTAGTAAGTAGCACATCTAGGATTTGAAATTCAATCTGTCTGACTCTGAAGCCCATGCTTCTTTCTTTGAATTTTGCTACATCTTAATAACAAAAAGGCTCTGGAGATTATGTGACCCTGGTCTGTGGCCAGAGAACAGGAATAAGAAAAAAAAATTCTGTCTTTATTGAATAGAAATCTTTGAAAAGAAAGCCCTGATGAAAAAGAGTATCCTATTTTCTCACAATATGCTCTTGTAGGGTGTTAGTATACAATTAGTGCATAATAAAAACAAACACATCTGTTGTTACTACCTGCCTCCACAATATTATTGAACTAAAAAAATGATGACAATGAGTCACAGTCTAAGCATTAACTCCTCCCATTTTCTTGTAAGCATCTTGTCACAGGGTCAAAGGCTCCCTAAAATTCATAAGCTAATAGTTCCTATGTTAGTAAATACACTCCACAACACTCAGCTGCTTTCATAATGTATTCTCTTGTGAATATCTTTAAATATTAAATGGAAAAAACATCCCCCCCAAACCCAAACCTCTGCTACACAGACACACACACACACATGCTGGAGGCAATCACTCTCCACCCGGTAGGCACAGATCCAAATGCAGGCTTTCGTTAAATGGGTTTGTTTGCACATGTGCACATGCAGGCAGATAATCTATCTCTCCACAGGATAGCAGCAATTTCCAAGACTGCCAGCCCGCATGGTGGGCCCCTGAACATCTAGGGAGTTCAGAGCTGCACATCACAGCTCACTGAAGACTTGAATCCAGCCAGTCACAGTCTGGCCCAAGCAGGCGAGTCAGCAACCCAGGCCCTTCTTTCATCTAGTCTTCCTCAGCCTCCACCGTGACTCTTCTTGGCCGTGACCTCATCCCGGGCCTCTGATGTTGGCAGAATGAGACGTAACAGAAAACATGTCATGGTAATTATTAGAGAACTTGGCCCGAAGACATAGCTGGAAGAATTCAGAAAATATCTAAAACTTTTGGGAAAATTAAAAATGTAAAAACCTGACAAATCAAAGATAACCAATGTTTTGATTTAAAAACAGACATTTCTTATCTATAAAATGAATACACGAATTATAAAATGGATAAAAATTCAGAGGTCAAAGTGGTATCAAGTAATCAATTTGTCTCTCTGTCCTGTCCACCCTCATTCCCACTTCCCAGAAGGAAATACTGATCTAAGTTCCTTGTGATTCCTTCTACATATTACCATACACAAGAATATTCATATATTCTTTTATTTTTCTCTCCCACAAATGGAAGCCATGGTTAAGATCACAGATTGTGGATCCAGACTGACAGTTTGGATCCCCCATCTCTACTAATTACTGGCTGTGTGCTCTTTGGCAAGTCACCTAAACTCTCTGTGCCTTGGTTTCCTAATTTATGAAAAAGGAATAAATAATATTACCTACTGCATAGGGCTGTTATGAGGATTAAATGACTTGCTACATGCTAAGCACTTAACACAGTATATGGTACATATTAAGTGCTATATAAATGTTAGCTACAATTTTTTTCATCATGTTTATATACATAAGAATGTTTTCCACCAAATATATACATATTTGTTACAGCTTTCTTAAAGTGCTAACAATCTCTTAAAGCATTGGTAACCCAAAGTACAAACATCTAATGGCATTATATTTAACCAAGTTAAAAAAAATGTTGAAACACAGTTTGAGTATATTTTCTTTGAGAATGTTACTATTTTTGTCTAGTAGAACTTGCATTTTTGAGGAGAGTAGTGGAAGAAAAATCTTAGCAGACTTTTTACCATAAACATAGCTTTATGGAGACAATATGTAGTATAAGGAATGAGAAAAACAGGAGAACCGTTTCATTGGCAAGATACATACATTAGTATTTGGATTTGCCAAGATTGTTCGCTACAATTTTTTTAAAACTTCACTGAGATATATTTTATGTATTACAAAATTCATCCATTTCAAGTGTACAGTCCAGTGATTTAATCAATTATAGAACATTTTCATTCGCACAATGAGATCCCTCATGTTCACATAGAGTTAATTCTTGTTCCCACCCTAGGCAAGCATTAATCTACTTTGTCTCCATAGGTTTGCCTTTTTCTAGACAGTACATATAAATGGAATCATACAGTATATGGTCTCTTGTGTCTCTTTCACTTCACAAAATGTTTTTGAGGTTCATCCATGATGTAACATGGATGTAGTCTATTCCTTTTTATTCCTAAATAGTATTCCATTGTGTGGATATACCATATTTGTTTATTCATTTGCCAGTTGGTGGACATTTAAGAGTGTTTCCAATTTTGGCTATTGTGAATAATGCTCCTGGGAACATTTCTTTGTATGGACATGTGATTTCATTTCTCTTGAATAGATACCCAGGAGTGGAATTGCTGAGATGGATGGTGGCTTTATGGCTAACATTTTGACAAACTGCCAAACTGTTTCCAAAGTAGCTATGCCATTTTACATTCCCATCAGCATCCAACGAGGGTTCCTGCTTCTCCATATTCTCACCTGACATCTGGTACTGTCTGTCTTACACTCATTCTAGTCCGCACAAAATGGTATCTCACTGGTTTTAATCTGCATTTTCTGAATGACTGATGATGTTAAGCATCCTTTTATGTGCTTATTAGCCATTCCTAAGTCTTCTTTGGTGAAGTCTGCTCATTTCTTTTGTCCATTTAAAAAACTGGGTTATTTGTCTTACTAACATGTAAGAGTTCTTTGTGTATTCTGGATACAAGTTGTTTATCTGATATGGGTTTTGTAAATATTTTCTCCTAGTTTGTCTTTTCATTTTCTTAATGGTGTCTTGAAGTACAAAAATTTTGAATTTTGATAAGGTCCTATTTATTATGTTTTTTCTTTTATGGGCCATGGTTTTTGTGTCATGTCTAAGAAATCTTTGCTTATCCCAAACTCCCATAGATTCTCTTATATTTTCTTCTGAAAGTGTTGTATGTTTTAGCTCTTACATTTCAGTTTGGAAAGTTTAGAGAAAATTTTTGTGTTTGGCCTGAGATAAAGGCCATAAACAGCTTTATGGAGACAATAAAGCATGTAAAAAGATCATCTTTTTACATGCACATGTCTAGTCATCCAGAACCATTTGTTGACCATTCTTTCCCTCAGTGAATTGCCTTGATAGCTTTGTCAGAAATCAGTTTAAATAATAGAATTTGTTTCTGAACTTTTAATTCTGTTTCGTTGATCATTATGTCTATCCTTATGCCAGTACCACTCTTTCTTGATCACTATAGCTGTATGGTAACTTTTGAAATTGGAATGTGAGGGTCCTCTACCTTCTTTTTTTCTAGATAGTTTTAAATATTCTGGATTCCTTGTATTCCCATATGAACTTTGAGATCTCCTTGTCAATTTCTGCAAACTCCTGCTGTAATTTTGTCAGGGATTATATTGAGTGTATAAACCAATTTGGGGAGAATTATTATCTTAACAGTATTGAGTCTTCCAATCCAAGAACATGGAATGCCTGTCCATTTATTTATATCTTCTTTAACTTCCTTCAGTAATGTTTTGTAATTATTAGTATGCAAGTCTTGTGCTTTGTTCAGTAAAGTTATTTCTAAGCATTTTATTCTTTTGATACTATTATAATAAAGTTACATTCTTAATCTGATTTTTGGATGGCTTGCACAGAAATGCGGTTAATTTTCTATATTGATCTTGTGTCCTGTGGCCTTGCTGTATTTTTGTTTTATTTTATTTTGCTTTGTTTTGTATATTCCTTAGGATATTCTATATATAAGATTATGTCATACACAAATAGAGATAGTTGTACTTCTATCTTTCCAGTCTGTATATCTTTTATTTTTTTTCTTGACTAATTTCCTAGAATTTCTAGTACAACATTGAATAAAAGCGATAAGAACAGATGTTCTTGTCTCTTTCCTGATCTTAAGAGAATGATTTCAGTCGTTTACAATTAAGTATGATGTTAGCTGTGGGTTTTTTTGTAAATGCCCTTTATCAGGTTAAGGACATTTCCTTCTAATCCTAGTTTGTTGAATGTTTTTTATCATGAAAGGGTGTTGTATTTTGTCAAATGCTTTTTCTGTATCTATTGAGATGATCATGTAGTTTTTGTCTTTTTTTCAATTGAGATGACATCTTACATTGATTGATGTTCATATGTTGAACCAACATTACATTCCTAGGATAAATCCCACTTGGTCATGGTGTGTAAACCTTTTTATATGTTGCTGGATTTAGTTTGCTGGTATTTTGTTGAGAATTTTTGTGCTTATACTCATAAGGGACATTGGTCTGTAGTTTTCTTGTGATGTCTTTGTCTGGTTTGGGTAATACTGGTCTCATAGAATTAGTTGTGAGGTGTTTCCTCCTATGAGCTTGCAAAAGATTGGTATTAATTCTTCTTCAAACGCTCGATAGAATTAACCAGGGAAGCCATCTGAACCTGGGTTTTTCTTTGTGGAAAGTTTATTGATTACTAATTCAATCTCTTTACTTTTTTATAAATCTATTTAGATTTTCTATTTCTTTTTGAGTCAGTTTTTGATAATTTGTGTCTTTTCAGAAATTTGTCTAGTTCATGTAGGTTTTCTAATTTGATGCCATAAAATTGTTTATGGTATTCCCTTATTTATAATACTTTTATTTCTCTACAGTTGGTAGTATGTGTCCACTTTCATTCCTGATTTTAGTAATTTGAGTCTTCTCTCTTTTTCTCTTGGTCAGTCTAGCTAAAGGTTTGTTAATTTGTTGATCTTTTCAAAGACCCAACTTTGGTTTTATTGATTTTCTCTACTGTTTTTCTATTCTCTAGGGCAATTGGTTCCATACTAATCTTTATTATATCCTTCTTCGGCTTGCTTTGGGTTTAGTTTCCTCCTCATTTTCTAGTTTGTTAAGTGGAAGATTAGGTTATTGATTTGAGATCTTTCCTATTTTTAAATTATAGACATTTAAAGGTATACATTTCCCTTTAAGCACTTCTTTAGTTGCAGCCTCTAAATTTTGATACAGGTGCCTTTATTTTAATTAAATTAAAGTACTTTCTAGTTGCCTTGGAATTCCTTCTTTGACCCATGTGGTTTTTAGAAATGTGTTGTTTAATTTCCAAATACTTACTGATTTCCCTAATTTCTTTCTTTTGTTGATTTCTAATCTAACTCCATTTTGGTCGCAGAGCAGACTTTGTATGATTTTCACTCCTTAGCTTTGTTAATACTTGTTTTGTGGCCTAGCATAAATCTATCCTGGACAATGTTCCATGTGCATTTGAAAAAAAAATTTATTCCACTGCTGTTAGGTACAATGTTCTATAGATTTCTGTTAGGCTGATTTGGTTGACAGTGTTGTTCATGTCTTCTAGATCCTTGTTGATCTTCTGCCTAGTTCTACCCATTATTGAATGTGGGATATTAAAATATACAACTATTATTATTGCATTGTCTATTTCTCCCTTCAATTATGTCAGTTTTAATTTCACATACTTTGAGGCTCTTTTGTTAGGTGCATGTAAGTTAAAAATTGTTGTCTCTTCCTGCTGAATTGAATCTTTTGTCATTACAAAATATCCCTCTTTAATTCTAATTATAATCTTTGTCTTAAAGGCTATTTCGTCTGCTATTAGTATAGCTATTCCAGTCTTCTTTTGATCACTGCTTGCATTTCTTTTTGTATTTACTATTTGTATCTCTTTTCCCCTCCTTTTATGTTTAAACTATTTGAATCTTTGAATATAAGGTGTGTCTCTTGTAGATAGTATATAGTTGAATTATGTTTGTTTTTATCCATCCTGTCAATCTCTGTCTTTTAATTGGAAAGCTTATTTCACTTACATTTAATTTAATTACTGATAAGGAGGGGCTAACTCCTGCCATTTTGCTCTTTGTTTTTCATATGTCTAATGTCTTTTTGTACCTGTGCTCTGCCATTACTTCCTTATTTTGTAATAAATGGGTAGTGTACCATTTAAATTACTTTGTTGCTTCTTTTATTATACATTTTTCTTTTTTTGTTGAAGTGTATTGATTTACAATGTTATGTTAGTTTCTGGTGTACAGCATAGTAATTCAGCCATACAGGCATGTATATATATATATTTTTTTTCTTTTCATATTCTTTTTCATTATAGGTTATTATAAGACATTGAATATAGTTCCCTGTGCTATATAGTAGGACTTTGTTGTTTAATATATTTTATATATAGTAGTTTGTATCTGCTGATCCCATATTTCTAATTTATTCCTCCACTTCCTTTCCCCCCTGGTAGCCATAAGTTTGTTTTCTATGTCTGTGAGTCTGTTTCTGTTTTATAAATAAGTTCATCTGTATCATTTTTTTAGATTCCACGTATAAGTGACATTGTGTGATAATTGTCTTTCTCTGTCTGACTTACTCACTTAGTATGATAATCTCTATGTCCATCTATGTTGCTGCAAATGGCATTATTTCATTCTTTTTTATGGCTGAATAGTGTATATATATGTGTGTGTATATATATATATATATATGCATATCACAACTTCTTTATCTATTCATCTGTCTGTTGATGGACATTTTGGTTGCTTTCATGTCTTGGCTACTGTAAATAGTGCTGCTATGAGCATTGAGGTACATGTATCTTTTTGAATTAGAGTTTTCTCTAGATATATGCCCAGGAGTAGGATTGCTGGATCATATGGTAACTGTCTATTTTTAATTTTTTAAGGAATCTCCATACAATTTTCCATAGTGACTGCACTAATTTACATTCCCACCAACAGTGCAGGAGGGTTTCCTTTTCTCCACACCTTCTCCAGCATTTATCTCCAGCATTTATTTATTATATAATATAGTTTAGTCCAACCGTTTTATAGTTATTTCTTTCTTTATGCAATTGTATTTTAAATAAGATAGGAGAGGATGGAAGTTACAAAAAATACATTTCTACTATCTTTTTTTGGTAACTTTAAAATTAATTAATTATTTAAATTGAAGTATAGTCAGTTACAATGTGTCAATTTCTGGTATACAGCATGACAGTTCAGTCATATATATATATACATATATTCATTTTCATATTCTTTTTCAGTAGAGGTCATTACAAGATATTGAATATAGTTCCCTGTGCTATACAGTAGAAACTTGTTTTTTTAATCTTTTTTTATATACAGTGGTTAACATTTGCACTATCTTTTATGTTTACCTATATAGTTAAACCTTTTTTGATGGTCTTTATTTATTTGTGTGGATTTGAGTCACTGCCTGGTCCTTTCATTTCAGCCTGAAGCCTTTATTATTTCTTCTATGTCAGGTCTGTTGGTAAAAAATTCTTTTAGTTTTTGTTCATCTGGACATATCTTAATTTTTCCTTCATTTTTGAAGAATAGTTTTGTCAAATACAGAGTTTTTGGTTGACAGTATTTTCCTTTGAATACTTTGTATATGTCATCCCTTTGCATTTTGCTTCCATGGTTTCTGATGAGAAGTCCATTGTTAATTTTATTGAGGATCCCTTGTACATGATGAGTTGCTTCCCTCTTGTTGCTTTCAAAGATGACTATGACAATTTGACTATGATATGTCTGGGAGTATATCTTCTTGGGTTTATCTTACTCAGAGTTTTTTGAGCTTACTAGATGTGTAGATTAAAGACTTTCATGAAATTTGGGGAGTTTTAACCATTATTTCTTTAAATACTCTTTCTACTTCCTTCTCTGACCCCATTCTCCTTCTGGAACTCCTGTTATGTGTATGTTGGTATGCTTGATGGTGTCTCACAGGTCTGTGAGTCTCTGTTCATTTTTCTTCATCCTTTTAATTTTCTGTTACTCAGACTGGATAATCTTAATTGACCTATCTTTGGGTTTTCTGATTCTTTCTCCTGTCAGCTCAAATCTGCTGATGAATACTTCTAGTGAATTTTTTATTTCATTTATTGTGCTTTTCTACTCCAGAAATTCTATTTAGATTTTTTTAAAAAAAACATCTCTTTTTTCATTGAAATTCTCTATTTGGTGAGGCATCATTGTCATACTTTTCTAATTCTTTAGGCATGGTTTCCCTTAGTTCTTTGAACATATTAATAAAAGCTCATTTGAAGTCTTTGTCTATTAAGTCCAATGTCTGAGCTTCCTTAGGGAGAGTTTCTGTTGATGGCTTTTTCCCCCTTGTGTATAGGCACATTTTCCTCTTTCTTTATGAGTCATATAATTTCTGTTAAAAGCTGGATATTTTAGATAATATAATTTGGAAACTCTAGATCATATCCTTTCCCTCTCCAGGATGTTTTTGGTTCTTATTTTGTTAGTCAGTTTGTTTTTGCGGTTCTTTTGTTTAGAGAGTTTTCTGGACAAATTCTATTGTGTTGCCTCTAGTGTGTGGCCATGCAAGTCTCTATTCAGTTTAGTGATTAGATGATGATTCATCAGATATTTCCTTAAGTGTCTTGAATCGGTAATTCTTCCATCCTTTTCCTAGTGGGGCAGGATGCGGGTGGGCATCTGTACTGGCTGGGGCATGCCTTCAACACTCAGGCAGGCAGTTTACAATTCTGCCTTGGCCTGTGCTTCCAGCTTGACTAGAGCCTTAAGGTTAGCCAGAGATGAGAGATTGATTTCCTCCCAGGTGTTTCCTAGGCATGTACACAGCCCTGCACATATACACAGCCTTCTAGATTCCCAGAGTTATATCACAGCTCTTTAAAGGCCACTATGGATATATTCTCTAGATCTTTTTTTTTTATTTAAGTTTTTGGCTAGGCTTTTGCATGCCCAAACTATTATAGCTACTTCAGGCAATTGCCATATTAACCAGTTGCTGCTGACTGCATTCAACAGATGCTCTGCAAATAGGGCTTGTCCCATGGGGCAAGCTCTGAGTCAGGTCAAATAATGGAAACACTCTATGAATGGGGCTTTCCAGGATGCTGCAAGACAGGTTAAATAGTGACAGTGTTCTGGGGATGGTGCTTCCCAGTTTGCTCCCTCTGGTGGCTGTAATGCTGTTGTTTTCTTTACAGCTACTATGGTTCAGTTTGCTGTTTTTCAAGGCTACTGTGGAACTGGAGAGAACATGGGGAGTACGTCAAGTTAAAAATGCCGTAAGTGTTCTTATAGAGGTTAAACAGTTTTTCTTGATTAAATGCCCCTCAGATTGCTTCAGGTCTTTGGTTAATTTCCAGATTTCTGTTGCTTTTATGTAAGAGTGGATTTATAGAAGCCCTCACTCTGCCATTCCAGAAGTCCCACATGGTTAACTATTACTTTATTTTTCAAGTTGCTCCTTAGCTTACCTTTTCTTTTGTTGTTGTTGTTGTTTTTTACCATTTAACAATGCCTCTTGATTTTTCTATATCAGGTCATACAGATCTTCTGTATTGTTTGTTCTAGAGAAGGGGTGAGACATATTTATTTAACCAGGCCCTATCACTGGACAATTTAGTTTTTTTCCCCCAATACAATCAATGCAACAAATACCCTTTGGAATGATCTTTTATATATATTTCGGGTTAAATTCCCAACTGAAGAATAGAGTGTGTGCAGTTCTAATTTTGATCAATATTGCCAAATTACCCTCAAAATAGCTACATAATTATACTCTACTACTATATTAAAGTGCTTTTTTAACATATATTTGCCAACCCCGAGATTCTTAATTTTTGCTAATTCAATAGTTCAGAAAATGGTGCCACATTTCATTAATTCACTTATTTATTTTTTAATTGGTTTTAATGCTATATATATGATTAAGTAGCTTAGTATAAGGCTGACATCATGGAACATGCCTTATTATCGAATGGTTTGCAAAAGCTGTCTGGGGATAAAGTCATCAATCAAAATCTGGTATTGCCATTGTTTCATGGATTTGTATAACTTCACACTATTAAGACTCATTGTGATTGTTGGAGAAACTGAAGTCCTACACCCTGGCATTTGGCATAATGACTCAGGATGGTGAGTGCAGCGCCCTCTTGAAAATTGCTCTGCGGCCCTGCTAAGCTCTGACTAGAACTTACAGTTGCTCATGAACATTTTGACTAGCTACTGGTGACCTTTTTCTTTCACACTTGCAACTAGAAAGAATTGCACATGCTTTGGGCTCACAAAGATTTTGTAAAGGGTATGAAAAGAGTAATATTATGTCCAGGCTGCTTTAAAAATATTGTATGAGGGAAGTATAGAGAAAGAAACAGTGATGTTTAAAGTGAGGTTAAAAAGAAAGGCGAAAAAAATCAAAGGTCTACAATTGAAGGCCTGATATACCTAAATGCCAGGTGAAGTTCAGAGAGAGATTTATTATGACAACTGTAAAGAAAACATCACCCTTGTCTAGGCTGATGTCTTCAATTGCGTTTGTTGTCTTTTGGGCATTAGTACTGTTTCCAAAAGCCAGGCCAAGTTCACTTAATACACTGCTTATTCTTTTATATCCTCCATACATGGCCATTCCCATATGATGGATACTGTGCTACTCAAATCAGGCCAGTACGTAGAGGAAATGTGTGGGGAGCATGCAGAATTTGGGGCGGAGGAGGGGAAGATGAGCAGGCCTCACTCTGCTGCCACCATTAACTCTGTGGTGACCTTGGAAAATTTGCTTATTGTCTCAGTTTTCAGATCTCTTAAGTGAGGCAATGAATTAGTGGGGCATGTGGAACTATTATAAAAGCATTCGAGTGGGTATTACCATGATCACATACTATTCGGGGAAATTGAACTTGATCAATTAAGCCTCTGATAAAGGGCTATACTTCCATTCTTTCTTTCTCCTCACACTATTTTATACTTTCGTGCCTTAGTGAGTAAAATTAAAATCATATAAATCATATAATCACAAAGGGAAAAAAAAAAGCGAGTCCTTTCCCTTTAAAATGTAGACAGAATAACATAGCGGTTAAGTGCATGAGCCAGACTGCCTGTCTTCATCTCCTGGCTCTGTCACTTACAGAGTCTGTGACCTTGGGCAATATCTCAATGTCTTCATTTGTAAAATAAAAATAATAGTTCCTACTTCAGCTTAATATGAGGATTAAATTAGTTAATATAAGAAAAGCACTTAGTACTGGGCAGATAGAAGACACTCAGTAAATATTAGCTATTATTGTTATTATTATTAATTAAAAGTCTCTCCTTTGCTCAAGCATCTAACAGACGACAGTAAGGCAAGTAGAGGCAGAGAGCCGGTGTGTTTGAGAGCAAGAAAACTAGGGGCTTTCCTCCAGCCCCACTAGGGAGATCATGGCTCTGTTGATGGTGTTGCTGACATACGAGTCAGTAATTATTCATACTATCAGGATGCTTTGTAAAGAATATGTCAATGTTATTCAAAATGTATTCGTTGAACTACTTGTATCAGAATCACCAGGGGAGGGAAGAACTGATAAAATGCAGATTCTAGAGCTTCATCCCAAACCTGCAGAATCAGAATTTCTGGGCCTTGGAACCAAGACCGTACATTTTAAACAGGTACCGCAGAAACCCCAGATGCAAACTAAGGTTTGAGAACCACTGGGTCAGGCTACACTGAGGTATGGTTTGGTCAGAACACAGTATGCAGCTAGTTACACCGACAATAATGTCAAAGGGTACTAATATTTAAATCCATATTGAACTTGACCTAGGAGCTGCTCTGACTTCACTTGCTTCTGCTTTCAGACTAATGAATAATCCTTTATGTAATTTTTGAACTCAGGTGGCAAAATATCCTGTTTCTGGGCATGGTAAACAAATGTTTAATTCCTAGTTCTGTAAGGCTTTTGTCCAATGAATTTTTGATGGCTGGCTGTAGCTCTCCATTATACCAGTAGGGGGCACAGTCAGCCTATTGATCTCAGGCTTTATGTAACAGAGAAGTCTGAGGTGGTCTTTTCCCTATTTTAGCATGGAAATCTTTCCCGGGGGGTTGGATAATGAGACAAGGGACGTTTCTGTATAGGGTAGGAACGTGGCCCTCTGGGTGGGATTGTTCATTTTTCAAAGATGATACAGAATGAAACTTTTAAATCTAAAACTTTTATATCTGAAAAATGTCTCCTCGACATGCCACTGTCTAAAATGAAATAGAGACCTTCTTTCATGAGTGACATGCATTCCAGTTGAGCACTTTGGAATAGGGTGTTAAATGTAGAGAAATGTGTAAGAAAAATTATCAGATGTTGAATTCTTCTATTTTTGAAAACAACGTGCTTTGGCATGTGGAATTAGATACCTGGAGGGAAATTCTTGAATGCTTGATGAAAGATAAATTTCAATTTTCTGTGATTCGAGGTGTTTTTTTCTCAGCTCCTACAGACCATTTAATGATCATCTAGAAAGAAACTGCAAGGACCCAGGTTTAGGGACTTTGGGAAAAAGCTAAACACAGATCAGCTTTCCTGCCGCTTCTCCCCATCACCTCAAGTGAAAAATACCTAAGACCATGATAGCAATACCCTCAAGTAAAAACCCTTCTCACCATTTTCTGTACAACTTTTCATAAACTCAAAGGGAAGGCTTCATTCATTAATAAAATGTAGACACCAGGAAAACAAATTTTAGAAAAAAAATTGGACTGAAAATCAAGACAAGTCGAATTTCTGTAAAGAAATCTCTCAGTACTTGAAGGGGGCTTCATTCTTGAGCTGGCTAAATATAACACTGGGTCAAAACACCGGGGAATGTTGGTTAATATTTATTGAATGCCCACAACGAATGTGCTGTAGGGAATCAGTTTGTGTTGGTTGGCCTGAAGACTGTGAATAAGTTTCAAACTAATAAATTTTTTTTCTTTATTTTTTCTCTGGTGGCCTAAATCGTCACCATAGTTTCTCTGAATATAAAGGTTTATGCTCCTGGGATTGGTCTATAAATTGGTTACAACCTTTTATATCTCCAAAGCCATATTCATTGGAATGATGGATGGGATCCATTGATGGTGCAAAAAATGAAGATTCAGAAAAATAAGTGTGGATTATTGGCTACTTGAAAGAAAAGGGAAATTTCCCTGGGTGACGGTAAAATAGAACTTGTTTTTTCTGGCTTTAGAGTCTCACATCTGCTCTCTGTATGATGTGTCGTGAAATTTACTCTGCTTCACTAGACACGTTTTGATTCCCCATAATGTAGAAGATGAACTTTCTCTAGTCAATTTGTCTGTCAAAACAAAACCCCTTTGATAAAAAAAAAAATTCATTTTATAAAGGGCTTACTCCAAAAACTGATTTTGAAGGATTTTGAGGATTTTGGAGAAGAAAAACCTGTCCTCATACGTTTTCTTCCAAATGGTGCTCTATTTTGATTCCAAAATAAGAGTGTTTGAAAGTTTTTTTCTTCTCTCCTTTTTCCAACCAGTTCTAAATCTCACAGTACCACTCTTCTACCCCTGCCCTCTCCCTTCTCTGGGAAAAATGAAAAACAAACAAAAACTTGGAAAAGATAACAGTGAATAGAATTATTTGCATTGTAACATTCTTTTAAACATTATTTATTTATTTATTTGTATTTATTTTTAAAATTATGTGTGTGACAGTCTGGGAATAATCTACAAGACTGCAGCAACTGCATTCCATTGTATTGACTTAGATGGGTGGGGTTAGTCCTCAGCAAAATTGTGAAGTAAGCACAATTGGTTTGGGCTCTCTCCCTACCCTCAACATTTCGACCTGTGGTGCCTTGACTCCAGTGTCCTGTGGGGGCTTTCCCTGAACATATTGTTTATTTGTTTTTGGTTCCGTTTACTTATGGTCACATCCTTCAGATAAAAAGTTAATCTCATAGACTAATTTGTGATCATAGGGGGATGGATGTTAATTTGTTCACATTTTACCACTTTCCAAGTAGTATTTGCATTGAGCAGAGATTTTGAGAGACAGTGACTTAATACAAAAGAGATGACTTTAATAATAGGGATTCTAGATCCTGTAACAAAGTACTGTGTGTGACCAATATTGGCAATTGTGTCTCCCAGCATGACTTCTAACTTTCTTTCTCAGTGACATAATCATGATTTCATTTGGTCTCATAATGAGCCCAGAACAAAGACTATCACGTCTCCTCGAAGCTACATTTGTCCATGAGGCTAAGTTCAGGCTTACAACATGTAAATGGAAGTCTCCCTAAAAGATAGATGGCTGCCTTTTTGTCCTGATCAGGTTCTTTGTGGTGCCAATCTGGAATGGGAACATGATGATTAGAACTGGAGTTTGCTCAGACCCCAAGTTGTCCTTGAGGATGGAAACATCATCCTGAGAATGGTGAAGCAGAAAGACAGGTAGATGGGTCAGTTGACTGGACTACCAAGACTACCTACTTCTACCCTGTTTAAGTTACATCATTTGGAGATTTTCTGTTATATGAAGCTGAACTTGATTCTAAGGAGTCAGAAGGCAAATATCTTCGGGAAATCAGGGCTTTGTGGTATCTCTCAGCAAAATCGGTAGGTTAATTCTGAGAAAACTGTCACCATTGACTTTTGAAAGAGAGAAGTTCTCCATCTCTAAGAGCAGATGGAGAATTCTTGTTCTCCTGAATCCTTCCAGAAAAAAAAAAAATCTGTCTCATACTTTCAGTTGTTTACAGGGCACAGATCTGATCATGCCAAATAAATTGTAAATGACTAGACAAGAGGCTAACCTATCTGCTATGTCACAGCTAGATTCCTGTATCTTGTTTGTATTAGTGTGACAGTTACCCTAGATTGACACGACCTAAGAGAAAGACACTTTCAAAGAGAGAAGTAGTTTGGAGGAACAGGAAATGTAAAGGGTCAACCACAAACCATTCTGATTTGAACAGGATATGATTTAGCATAACCAAAACATGCAATGCTATTAATGGGAACATGGGGGATTTACATGACAGTCGTGCACCAGACAGACACATAGGGCTAGAGCCACAAAGCTGTAGAGAGGCAACCCCACCCCAAGGGATGGATTTCAGTGGACACAGTGAATTTGGGGGTCAGCATGCCACAGGGGCACCTCTGCAAGATAAACAAGCTCAAATCCCTGTGTTCTATTTGTAGCTAGTCACCTTGCTGTCTGCTTCAGCAAATCAACAATAGCTGGAAACTGTACTCTAAGTTCCCTACCTTTGGCAAGTGTCTTGTTCTTGGCTCACTGATGATTGATATGGGTATGAGCCTGAATTGTGTTTCAGTAGCCAACATCTCTATAAGACCAGCAGAAATACTGCTGTCAGTGGAAAGTTCAGAATGGTGAATGATAGCATCAGCAGGGAAGGCGAAATATAAACAATCTGGTCATATCACTGTTAGACAGAGTTCATCTCAGCACTAGGGACTTGCTGGCTTTGTCTGTTTGTTTGTTTTGGTTGAGGGATTTATTGTGGCTTGGTTGGTTTCCCTTGGTTCAATGGACCGCTCTCTTTCTGAGCTTTTTCTAGCAAGGACAATAGGTCCGAGTGTCCAATAAATGAACGGAAGGAAAAATAAGGCAGATGGAACCCAAATGTCCAAGCAGTACATATACAAGTGACTGTTCACTCATTAGGCTACAAATGCCAAAGTTGACTCTTGATCTTAATTGCAGTCCTCAGGTAAGTAGCTTTCATGTAAATTAATTAAAGAGACTCAGAGGAGACTTAGAAGCTGGACTTTGGAATGAGCCACTTACGGACCATATTTTTTGTGTGTACATTCATACCTGGTTTTTAATATGGAGCCACTTTTCTTTCTTGTTAAGGAACAGCCTGTTGTCAGCAAAATGAAGTCCTGGAATGAAACTTCTTCAAAAAAGGAAAGCCAAAATGAAATCATTTTTTAAGGGTATAAATAAAATAGATCCACGCATTTCCTGACAGCCTGAATGAGAAGGTCCATATTTATCTCAGTAAGCTTTCAGCGTTAGACTTTAGGAGCCAAAGTGACAGTTTTGGACTCAGCCAGACAGTGAGCCTTATATATAAAGACTCAAAAATAGATTTCCTTTGCCCCTAGCCCTGCCAAAGAGCCATTTTAGGTGTGCAGGCAGGGCGCTGAGCGCACTAATGCATAGTGCCCTGTGCTGGGGGAGAGCAATGGATGACTTCGTCTCTCCTGACTTTTTTTTTTGATTGGAGTTTAGATTCCCAAAAATCTGAAAGGTAATATGGTGGTTCTTATGATTTCACGGCAGATGTGCTTTTGGCCTTTTTTTTTTTTTTAATATATAGAGTCATTGAAAGTTAAGAAGAAAATGCAAAAAGCCTGCATTTGTATAATGGAACTAGGTCATCGAGCTGTGGGCAATCATCGATGCTTTTGATTATTCTGGGATTAGAGGAATCCTTCATACTTGTCAAGACAGACTGTGTCAAAAGATAAGAGATGCAAAAACAGATTTAAGTAAGATAAGAACTTTCATCCTAAATTTCAACAGAACTCAAGGCCAAGTTTATGTAATAACATTCTGAAGAGCCTTGTAGCTGGGCTCGCTTACAACCCCTTCTTCTTCTTCTGCCTTTTCCCCTCTCTTCTTTCTCATTACCTTTAATTAAAAAAAAAAAACAATTAAAGGCCACTTATATGCCTTTGATACTGGGCAAAGTTCTGGAGAAATGGGACCGAGTATTAGCCCTTTGTTAGAACTTGTAGGTTGAACTCATACACAAACAGTATGTGCATTGAGGGATATAGTAACTTATACAGGCAGAGAATAAAGTAGAGAAGATTTAGGTTTCATGTTTAGGTAAAAGGAAAATGGGATTTTTTAATCTCTTCCACTTAGTGAGAGGAAACTCTGCAGAGATGGTGGTAAGATTTCCCAAATAGAGCAGTAAGCTAATGTGCCTGAGACAAACAAACGGGGTAGGTAGCGTAGTCGGAGGATAAGACGGGTGTGAGGTGGTGTCTCAGGGTGGTTTGAGGCAGGACTATCTGAATGCAAGTTAGCCTCGATCTTTAATGTAGTTAAGTAGCTGTGATAGACTTTCAGGAAAGAAAATGACATTCATCAAATCTATATGTGAAAAAATAAAAGAATTTATTCTAGCTTCAGTCTGTAGCCTGGGAACTTCAGCAGGGAGGCAGTGGTATCAGTGGTACTAAGAAATAACCCATGGCCTGGACCAGAGCATCATTGAAGAGTGGTTTAGGAGGAAGAAGCTGGAAGTATTTGGTGAGAGGCTGGAGTGGAGGACGTGGATCCATCAGAACTACCACAAGGTCTCTGACTCTGGAGAGCAGAGTCACTTTGTGTCACTCCTTGTGATGGGGAGCCTGGGGTTAGGGCAGGGTGGCAGAAGGCAGACAGACAGCTCTAGATTCAATGGGTTGGTCTGAGGAAAGTACCAGGCATGATGTAAGGAGCCTGTCTGCACAGAGCACCAATGAGGGGCAAAAATCTATCCTAGGAGAGTGATACCCTGCTTTCTTCTTGTCCAATCTGACCTCGGCCTATGTGAAGCAACAGACTCATGTGTTTGGGTTTGTTTGCTGTTTTGGTTGTTTTTTTTTTTTTCCTTAAGAGTGAGATGATTTGACTGCTTCTTTAAGCACATCCTTGTATTTTCTGCTTCATTAAGGGGATCACATTTTCCCAGTGTTGTGAAATGATATGGAGGTCAAGGTATCTCATCTGAACAAGAAATGCTTCCTGTATACCACAGGGAACTGTATTCAATTTCTTGTGATGAGCTGTAATGGAGAAGAATCTGAAAAAAATATACATGTATGTATATGTATAACTGAATGGCTTTGCTGTATACCTGAAACTAACATTGTAAATCAACTATGCTTCAATAAAAAACAAGAATTAAAAAAAAGAAATGCTTCCTGAATTAAAATAATGTGAGTAGGAACTCAACCCTCACATATGACATGAAACGTTCTATACCTCTTGTGTGTGTGTGTGTGTGTGTGTATGTGTGTGTGCACGTGTATGTAGCATGCCATATACAACTGTAGTTAGTTGTGTAGAAGTTTCTGTACATGGGCTTATCTATTTTGAGTGTCTTCTTTTTTTTTTTGGCAATAAGGAGCGTGCCTTCTACCTCATTTGTATCCCCCGCAGAGTGTAGTATATATAGTACAATTTAGACTGTAGAAAATTGAGCGTCTCAGGAATTTAAAATTATTGGCTGAGCTTGAAAACCAATGTCAAAAATGAATAATTTATTTAACAATGATAGAGAGCATTGTAAAGTCCATACAACCTCAAATTAATCTCCTATCCTTTCCATTTTTCTATTTCAACCAGAAATTAATGCCTGTTATGATAATTGAAGGACTCCAGAATTCTCAAATGTCTTCTAAATCATTAATGAAAAAGAAAATATTTTCAGTGATGGTGCATTGTTAGATCTGTTTCATTGTGCTCTCATTCTGTGAAAATTGGTAATCCAAGTGCAGCATGTATACTAATTATCAATTAATGACTGGCTAATCTTAACTCAGCCTTGGGCAAAGCTGCTTCTATTTGCTTCCTCAAGTGTTAAATGGGGGAAAATGACTTCTTGCCCACAGGCATCTTGATGAAGATTGTACTCTTTGAAAATGGAAAGTGCCAGACAGACATTTTCATGACATAGTAACTTTGAAGTGGAGCAATGAAGGGGCTACCTGCAAGTGAAACTAGAAGGCGTGACAGATGGGTAGAACAGGAATTTTGAAACTACAACTGGCTGGGACTCCAATTTCAACATTCCCCTCTGACTACTTCTTTTCCTCCCTCACCCCTTTGCTCGTTTCCCCATTCCCAAGCGAAGTATCAGGTGATCGGAAACGAGACCTTATCCTTCCTTTAAAAAAGTGACATACTGCTAGTTTCTCGTCATTTTGGAGGCAAAAAATCCCATTTGACTCCTCAGTGATGTCCTGTAATACCTGTTTCTGTGAATGATATTTATAGGTCCCCATTTTCCAGACAATGCCTTGGAGTGTTATGTAACTAGGCATTGCTCTAAAGAGAAGTCATACCTAAAGGTTATGAAGTGTTGATTTTGTCCAAAGTTGAGTTCTTGTTCACAGGAGGGGAGTCTGGGCCCCTTTTTGCTGGGTTAGCTTTCTCCTTTGCTGAGTCTGAGCACTTGGAATATTTTAGTGTTGGCCTGCTGTGACTCACTGCCTGTCTAGTGGCTTAAGCAAGTCCACAATATGTCTCTCAGATAATTAAACACTGGGGCTCTGCACAAAAGGACAAGTTTTTACGCATCACTTATGGGGACATTTTAGCAGCAGCCCCTATTTCCACTTTCTCAATACAGCCTAGAGAATACGGTATTTGAGAATCCTTATGCTTTGCCCTTTCCTACTCCCCAAGCCTGATGAAATGCAACTTTTCATAGTCGTCCTCCATGTGAGATAGATCTGCTTCATTTCAGCTGCAGGAAATATTCTCAGCAAACACTTACCCAGTGTGCTCAGCAGCAATCAGGCCATTGATGATGATGTAGAAGTTTATTAGAACATGAAGAGAAGAATTACCTACAAGTAATTCCGGAGTACTGGCTACGAGGAGCCAAATGCCTCATAGGCAGAAATTCATTGAATAGCATGCATTTATTATATGTTGGCTGCCAGAAGTTTAAGCACTCAAGCTCAAACTTGCTGTTAAACCCGCCCCAGCATGCGAGCCACCCACCAGTTGCAAGGCATGATGACACGACAGATAACCCGCCCTCCCTGGTAGCAGTATGGATACGGGTAGTAACCTAGTAAAGGTTCACAGACGCGGCGGCAGTAGCGGTTGCCTCGACGGCAGTAAATACAACAATAACCTCTCTCATCCAGCATGGGGTCGAATTCTATGCCATTTTCGGTCTGAAAGAAGAAGAAGCCAGTGTTGGAAGGGAAGGTTCACTAGGAAAAGGTCCACCAAGCCGGGGAGGACCGTAAGACTATATGGAATTGGGACTGGTGAGAAATTCAGTTCCCGAGCCTGATCTTGGAGATACATCAATAGAGATCAAGGTTGATTTTGAATGAGCCTTCTAAGGATTCCAAATTTCTTAAAATACTTTTTTTTTGTTAAAACAATGAACATTCTTCTTTCAATGACTTTGATCTAAGAGGTAGGGAGTTTTATGCGGGCTCTTTGGTTTTCCTCTAACTAGAATAGCGTGAACATAACTCACATAGTCATTGATCGGGAGGTCTTCCTCACTTGCTTGTCTGGCGTGACGGGTCTTCTCCGCCTTCACTTGAGGGACCACCCACTGCTCATTTTGTTCAATGCCTTTTTTTTCATTGGTAGGAAAATGGAGGTCTTCACCATCCTCCTCAAAGTCTTGTAACTCTGAAACTAAGGTAATAAATACAAAATTGTGATGCCACTGCTTTGCTTGAGGGACAAGCATTGAGGGATAGAGATTTTCATTGTCTTCTCACAGCCCTCGTTTAGGCATGCCTGAACCACTTTTTGAAGCTTCTGCAGCTGTTATTTTAAGGAGATCTTCCAAAACAAATCTGACCATTCCCATGTACACAGACGTCCTTGCTCATTTGGCATCACTTACTGCTTTGCCTTAGCATACTAAATTAAAACCTGAGGACAGGGGACTTCCGTGTCTCCCACAGTGATTTTACCCATGGTAGGTGCCCAGTACATATTTGTTGGTTGCCTGATTTGATTCAGTGCCCTTTGTCCTCCTCCCTCCTCCCTTCTCTTTCCTGTCTTAATTTTTAAAAAAACTTTGTATTTAGAAATAAGCTTAGATTTACAGAAGAGTTGCAAAGAGAGTACAGGATTTCTGTATACCTTTCAGCTAGTTTCACCTAATGTTAACATCTTACACAACCATGGTACAATGATCAAAACTAAGAAATTAGTATTGGTACAGTATAATTAACTAAACTACAGACTTGATTCAGATTTCATCATTATTTCCAGTAATGTCCTTTAGAAGAAGGATGCTCAGGCAGAAGTCATAGTACCCAATCCAGGATACCACACTGCATTTGGTTGCCTTTTTTTTTTAAGGGCAAAGAGCACCAATAGACATCCTCATTGATTAGAGTGGTCTCTCTTGAGTAATAGAGTAATCTATGCTATCCAGAATGAGGGAGGCCAAATTCTGTGCTAGCTGGGCAAAATAAGATGTCCAGGGACTTTTGCCCCCTCTATGGGCTGGCTGGAAGTTGAGAGCTGAACTCTTCTACTCTGCACCGTTAGCCCTCAATTACTTTTATAGTGATTCCTAAAACAGCCATGAAGAAATTTGTATTGCAGTGACTGTCCTATCTTCTGGGGAGAACGCCACCATTTGACATAGAGCACCCTTCTTGAGACAACAGAGCATCACTGTTGGCTCTTCTTTCCTCCCTTCTTGGGTTGGGCACACAGTGGTTTGAGTAATAGTCTGGTAGCCCGACTGCAATGAATATAGATGTGCAAAGAGAGACAGATTAGCTTTTTGCTATCACTACTCACATTAGGGTGGCGTTACCTTTGCTGGGATATTTAAAAGCCTGTCAGCATTAATTTATCTCATTTACAACTTGGCTGTGAAAAATTCCCTCCTCACTGGCAGTCAGCATATACAGTTTCATCTAAGAAGATATAAGCTGACCATTTGTTTTCCTAGAAACGTAGTCTCTGAATACTGGGAACATTAACCTGTTACAGACTTTGGAAAGCAGAGGAGAAAGAAGAGGAGGAGGAGGAGGAAGAGGAGGAGGCCATACCTGCTATTAGAGTGGGATTGATCCAATACATGGTCACATTATCACAAATCTCCAGAATTTTGGAATTTTTAAGAAAGTCTCGGTTTTCAATAGGCTTTTCTGCTGGGACCCAAATCACTGACTGTTCAAAGAAAGTTGTGGTAATTTCTTCATTCTGAGAGAAGAAAGTGGTTCAGGGTGAAGATAGGCAGAGACATTAATACAATGAGTGAGACATTATGGGACACTGGGGAACACCATATTTTGAATCTGAATAAAAATTCCAGTCCCAGGGCTGCCAGTGAACTAGCTCCGTACCTTGCATACAGCAGGCGCCCCTGGGAGAGGTAACAACTGGTCCCTCCCTCTCGGGTCTAAAGTAAGGCTGCTCACTGAAACAGGAGTCTTCTCTGTTACCCTTTCACTTAAGTCAGGATTGCTCGCCATCATTTTCTGGGCCTCCCACTGGGCCATGTATGTTTTGATTTGAGCTTCTGGAACCCTGAGTGATTTACGTTTGTTTCCTTCTTTTCAAATGGATGTTGTGAGTGCCTGCCTTGTTTTAGGCTTATGACTAAGGGTTGCAAGCTAAATTTGATCTCAAGCTGGGAAAAACTCCTATAATCTAAATTGGTGAAATCAGTTAAATTGCGACTGAATTTAATGCTTTGGTTTTTGCAAGACTGACTGTTAATGGTATAGTTGTAGTATAAAAGATGTCTTTTATTTATTTCTTTATTTTTAATTAATCAATTTTTTATTGAAGTATAGTTGATTTACAAGGTTATGTTAGCTTCTGGTGTACAGCACAGTGATTCAGTTATACATATATATTCTTTTTCATATTCTTTTTCGTTACAGGTTATTACAAGCTATTGAATATAGTTCCCTGTGTATTTTAAAATCATGTCCCTTCCTTGTGACTTCACCGGCCTTACTTTACTTTTACTTTAGTCCTTTCATTCTAGATGCTTAGAGTTTGTCTCACAGAGAGTTTTTTGTTTAGGTAGTCTTTCTTATACTGTCAAGAACACTGCCTTCTCTTCTGTTTCTAGTGTTGGAAGCTGTTGTCTTGTATACCTAGCTCTTACTCATTTGTCTCTTGGGCTTTGACATTTTTTTCCTGAGTCTTAATAAGGCTCTTCCTTCTCTCTTTTGTTTCTTTCTAGCTTTATGATTTCAGTGTTTTTATTTGTTCTTGAAATATGGCTTTGTATAATTTTTCTCCTAGTCATTTAAAACTCTCCAGTTTTAGCTCCTTTGTCCTTGAGTCTGTAAAGACCTTGGGATGCATTGAAAGGGACTATATGAAATGAGGTTGGTACGCGGACTCGCTTTGTTAGCAAAATCAGGGCTATTTATATACTTGCTCTGCATGTTTAACATGCACAAATCATGGATACAGTGGAGAGAGAAGTACAGAATAAGAGGCTTTTTGTCATTCAGGACCACAAATTTCTCTCGTAAAGAAAAAATCTGTAGCCTGAATATAAAAAATAGGATTTTCTTGAGGAGAAAGCAATCTCACTCTCATGAGATGAATACTTGTGTTATTTCGACGATCTGCCAAAATTAACTGAAGAATAAGTTAGGGCCAAAATGAGACATTATGGGCCGTTGCCTTTAACTTCTTCAGAAAAAATAAATCCTGCTGTGTCAGTTTGGGATGTCATTGCTGGCTGGCCCTACTCAAATGATTATATTATTTTCTGTAAGAAGCAGCACAGGGTATTGGATAGAATAGCTTTTTAGCCTATTGATTCTCCTTTCATCTTACTCTTGCCTCTGATAGTAATCCCTAATATCCTGCAACTCGTTCTGTTCCTCAGATGCATCCAACTTAGGCTGAATTTTGGGGAAAAAAAAAATCTCCAAAACTTTTCACTGCCATAGACCTTGGGGGCAGAGCATCACCTTTGGGTGAAATCTTCTTTTTCTTAGAAATCTTAGTAACAAAGGTCTATAACTTCTCTGGCCATGAAGATACTAATGGCATGTCTGTGGGAGCCAGTGACAAGCCTGTGATTCAGGTAAGGAAAAGAAAAAAGTGCTCCCAATACCACCCCCCAAAAAATAAGAAAAGTAAAAGAAAAAGCTAAATGAGTGGATAAGAATTAAGAAGGAGAGAGTTGGGAAGGAGAAAAGTGAAAAAGAAGTGGGGAGAGAGAAAAAAAAAAGAAAGAGGTATTTGTAATATATAGAGAAGTCACTGGGGCATTGACATAATCTCATTTTAGATTTGCCAGTTAACACTAACACAAACAAAACCATCCAACATTTGTCTCTTCCTGGCTACAGTCGGGGTATGCAGTCGTAATATGGCCTTAGCCAAGGTTCTCCCTTTTCCCCCACTGAGAACAACACACCATAATTACAGACAGAATATCAGGGAAAATATTAAAAGGGCTTTACTGATAGCTTACTTTAGGCAGTCATCTCCCACCTCCCACTAGGCCTTCAGGGGCCATGTGCGATTGCTCTGGTCCCCTAGGTTACCCCATCCTGGCCCAGCAGTGTGTTTCCAGAGAATTTGTATTACACTGTGCTTCTCACCTTCTTTGCTTTTGCCTGTCCTAGTGAGGTTAAAGGTGGATTACTCCGTTAGCAGCCCAGCATAAAATGGTACGGTGAAGGAACTGAAATGTTTAAAATAGGTGAATGTCACAGTGTGACAAAAGTGGTAAGGATCCCAGGTGGCCTTGGGACTTTTTTGAGGACTTTATCTTAGGCAGGATTGATTTTGTTCCTCTGGCTCACCCCTTTTACTAGACTAGAAGCAAATGGACATACTGTTAATGGATACCCAAGTCTAAAAGTCTAGTGTTGCACTAAAAAGCATGAACTTTAGTTTTTTGAAAGGCCTGAGTTCAAGACCCCAATCTGCTCTTCACCAGCTGTGTAACCTTGGGCAAGTCACTTTCTGAAAATGAGGATGATAATAGAACCTATCTAGAGGGTCGTAGTGAGAATCAAGTGAGAGTAAAATATTTAGTACAATGTCTGATACACAGTTAGCACCCAATAAAATGATAGCTTTTACCGCCACTATTATTACTCTTACATACCTCATCTATTTCTTCCTCTGGTTCAGAAAATTCAGGAATCACTTTAATCTGAGTTTTGATGAAGCATTTTTGAAGACCTACAAAGTAGATGCCAGTGTATCCCTATAAAACAGACCAAAAAAAAAAAAAAAAAACAACTTCCTGAAAGAGCCACAATTAATGAGTTTCATGATCTGTCTGGGCCCCAGGCTGGCAAAATTTGAATTCAAAGGGAGAGCTTTGTCTTATCAATTAAATGGAGGCTACAGGCTATTTTTGACTTGACTCAAATGTTCTAATATTCTGTGGGAAGCCTGAGGGGGGAAATATCCAACTTACATTTTTAAAGTCATGTACTTCCAATGTTTCATCAGTGCCATTTCCGCTTCTGAATATTTCGGTTCTGGTCACGGGATCAATTTCCATGTAAATCTTCTTCTTCTCTCCATTGCTGTAGAAAGTGTGCTCCATGTCATATGTCTGGGAGTACAGAGGGAAACAAGCTCTAAGACACTCAGTATGTCCCTTCCTAAGACATTTGAATTGGGTAATATCTGGGGCACCTTCTTTTTCCAGAGCCTTTGTAGAAAGGTGTCATCTCAGCAGCTTGCCGCTGGGAATTCTCTGAGAGTCGAGATTAAAGTGAGGTATTTTTTTTGGCACTGCAGCTGATATGGGGATCCCTTCAGAGCCAGGATTTTGTATTCAAGCCAAGTTGCTGAACTAATTACTAAGAATTCCAACAGTTTTCTTGGCACTCTTGACTAAATAGCAAATGATATTTTGCAAACCAGCCTGTAAGGGATTTTCCCCTTGTGGTAAGCAGGGGAATCACCAAAAACCTATGCTGCTCCTTTAAGGTACCCCTTCCCTTGCCAAGTACCCAGCAGTCACCGCCCCCTGACGCCCCAAGAAATTCACTAGGGCTAAGAGAGAGATTTGAACACATTTAGAACACTTCAGTAGTGCTCTTTATCTCCTTATCCAACCAGGGATTTAATATTGCCTCAGTCGTCTGGAGTCTGTCCTTTGCAGAATCTGAAGACCATTCTCTTTGGCCAGTATTAGGTAATAGTTTTACCATGACCTCACTTGCTTCCTTTTACCCTTTAAACTCCAGGAAATATTTACTGCCTTCCCCTAACCTTCTCTGTTATGAGCTAACCAAACTCGTTCAGCTTATATTCCTGAGTTCTCTTTTCCTAGCCTGATTCAGCTGGCTTCAAGTTCTCGAGATTATCCCGTATACGGAATTCAACGACTGGGTCAAGGGCCCTGCACTGTGTAATACGGAGTCTGCCGAGAGGAACACCTTGGCAAAGCTGCATATCAGGTCGCTCTCAAGCGGTTGAAACAAAACCCCAGACTCTTTCCCACCCTCTAAAAGAGACAATTCTTTTTCTAAGGATCAAGAGGACCTGGTCCCATAGAGTGTCCCAGTTTACAAACAAGCACATTACTTGTAACTGAGGACATATTTATAGCTAAAAGCAAATATAAAAACCTAAAGGAATTCGCTACCTGTCACAAACCAGGCCAGATCTGATGGAGCCAGGTGGAAATCTATCTCATCCCTGTTGTCAGGAGGCCTTCGGCTATCAGATTCCTTCATTTTTTCCTTACAAAAAACATTTGGTAAACTAAAAGCCTGAAAACAGAGGTAATCCACAGAGCGAACGATGCTTTCTCATGCTCCTGTTCCCAGTGGCAGTCTTTTAGAGCTTGCACTGGGTTGGGTTGTTTTTAATGTCTGCCAGTGTCTGTGACTGCATATTTATTTAACCTGGTCAAATTTTCCCCAACTCAAGTAGAAAAACAAGTCAGAAGGGTTCGTAGAAGCAATGTTACTTCAACTGTGAAAAGTTTATGTAGTTGCTGAATAGGAAAACACCAGACAATGTCTTTGACCTCTTGCAGGCCTGCAGTGCCTTGGATGTGGTCAGAACTAAAGTATCTGCCGAATAAGTTTTTCCCAACAATGGCAATTCTCATCTTCCTAAGGAGAGATTTCGAACATTGGCAAGGTCTTTTAAGAGACCATAGTTTAAAAGGGGAAGGAAGGCAGTGTTTAGAATCTTCCAGCAGCTGCAGAGTTAACACAGGAAGTCTGGCCTGGTTTGTGACAGGTAGCAAATTCATCTAGGCTTGTTATTTGCTTCTAGTTATAAATTTGTCCTCAGTTCCAGCTCTGCGGCCAGCTTGAGAAACTCCTACCTACGGCAACAAATTGAGCTCTCAGTTGGCCTGACCTGAGGAGAGGAGAGAGGCATCTACTCCAGACACAGGCTTGTCAGATCTCCCACTAGGGGGGAATTTCTTTAGAAATCCTATCCATTGTTGAGACAAATGTTGACACCACTAGTCATTGGGGGTGGGGTGGGGTGTTTGTTTCATCAGTAGCACTACTGATGGATTGTTGCACGGAAAAATGAGGTTAGAGACTAGGGGATGTTGGAACACTGCCTACCTGGGCAAAAGAGAAAATACAGGCTGGATTTTCAATCATTGGTAGAAGACTATGGAACCATACTGGTGACATTTAGGAGTTCAGTGTACTTCTGTGGAATGAGTTTTCCTGCACTGTTGGCAATGCACTTCACTTGGACACCTTGCTAGATGAAACCTATTGGAAACTGCCAAGCTCAGCAGATCTTGATTATTTTCAACATTCCTTCAACGAAGGTTTGTGTGTGTGTGTGTGTGTGTGAGGAAGGGAGGAAGGATCCGTTCTGATTGTATTTACTAACCAGCATGTATGTTGCCTTTTTTGTTAGCCATGGCAGTGGGATCAGAATGACTTCATGTATATGTGAATTCTGGGTGGAGGTGGGGGGTTGGGGAGCTATAAATTCACTCAGATGGAATTCAACTATCGAAGGTGTCCTTTTGGAACAGACTGTCCTTTGTCTAGGAAGATGATGCTGGTGGCCCGCTTTGGACTGTTCAGGGATGGGCTTGAGCAAATCCAGACATACTGTCTCATCCAGGTCCCAGTGGAGTGCAGTGCCTGGGTAATGGCTATGCAAGCTTCACTGAGCTCATGCCTTTGGCTTCAGAGGGACTTTACTAAGCTCACTGGCTTAGGGACTGAGGGTCTTTCTGGAGATGAAGGAATAAATGTTAGTTTTGTCTTCTCCTGGTGCAAACTAAAGCAGAGACATCACGACTGCCTGAGAGAGGTGTGACTGGGGCTCCCAGTAGCTCATCTCAGACTGCCCCCAATTCAGTCTTATTCCAGGAATGACAGAGCAGGGACAGAGTATGACAAAAAGTACACTTCCGCCAAACTGGCAAATAGGGAAAGATCATCTTTGGTGCTTCTAACTTCCCTTTTCTCTTCTTTTCACATCCTTTTCACTTTATACCTTTCTAGCCCTTCCCCCTCCCTCTATACCTTTGTCTGCTGTCTAGACATCATGGTGTTTCAGGTACCTTATATCAAAGAAGAAACCGAGGGTGGAGGAGGGTATAGCTCAGTGGTAGAGTGCACGCTTAGAGTGTACGAAGTCCTGGGTTCAATCCCCAGTACCTCCATTAAATAAATAAATGAATAAACCTAATTACCCTCCCCCCCAAAAGAAGTTGATCTGACAAATGACTTCACACTAAGTTATTAGTGATGGGTATTTGTCTGTTTAAAAAAACTGAATGTAATACTTACTCAAAGAAATGAATTACTAATGGTGGACTTTAAGCACAGTGGCACTAGGAATAGGAGATATTTTAGGGGCAAGGGCATCTTTCCAGCACCACTGAAACGGGTTCCAACTCCATCCACATAGAAGACTGGTTTTAACTACTAGAACACTAGTGTGGAACAGGGAAGCCAATGGGGTGGCCTACGACTCAGAAGTGAAATGAGATTGATATGTGGTGAAGCCCACGTGGTGATGGATGTAAGAAGACCACCCTGACAAAACATGGAGAGAGCGCAAACTCATTTGTCTTCCCTGCCTAAGTATTCTTTCCTCAGTCCAGTTAAATCCTCCACTCAGGCAGCAAATGAGCCCTAACATCCCCCTCTCACAGTTTGCTGTGTTTTCTGGCCTCAATTTGTGACAATCTCTGCGATCAGAAAAGAGAGCTTTTTATAAAGAGTAAAGCTGCCTCAGACCTCAGCGTGATGGATCTGTTTGGGCGCAAGTTGCTTTAGTCTGTCCTGAAAGGGATTTGAGGACATTTGGCTTCGTTTTTTTTTTTTTTTTTTTTTTTTGAAGCCTGTGATTAATCTCGCTGTTCTGCTCTCCACCTTCATTCTTTACTGTCTGTTTATGAGGTACACTTTCCAAAGGTGAGATACATGCTCGGCATAGCTGGCTAGCAGGTGTTAGGTTGGAAGGAAGGGGAGGGAATGCGTTGTGCCATATTATTACCGACCTAGCCTGTGGGAATTAAAGGGCCTCTGGGTATTTCTTTAACCAACACAGAGCAGACAGATTATTTCTTATGCAAAGTCAGACTTCTGCATCTTCCATCACCAGTTCTCAGCCCTGACAAAAATTGGCATAAGCAGCACAGACATTCTTCTTTTTTCAGAAAGAAAGAAAGGAAAAAAATATTTTTTTCCTCCACAGATTCAAGCTGGCTGGGAAGTTTTCCCCTCCCCACTGCCTTCACCACTCCTTATTCTTAAGTGCAGCAGACAGATAAGAATAGTGTGAAGAACCCCTAGACCAGGTTCTAGTCCTAACCTCAACTCTGCCACTTGCACTTTGTGTCCCTTTGGGCAAGTCACCAAGTAGCTTTGGAGGCTTGGCTCTTGTCTTTATCTCTCACCCCTTGCCGGATGCAATGTTGAATAGTTGACAAAGTCAGTGCTGCTCGGATTTGGGCTGGCATCTGTCGAGTTGACCATTGGACTGCTTCTACCTGGGCAGCTTTCCCCCAACAGTAGCCCCAATCCCCCTCTCAGCCACTAAGGGACAGCTCCCTTTGAAGACCTAGGTTTCTCTGGCTGGTGCCAAGTAAGTGGCTCAGCTCAGCTGACCTAGGAGAATGAAGGGACATGCGAATGTGCCCTTTGTAGCCAGCTGTACACAATTGCTGCCACTCCACAGTAGCCCAGAGCAAGAGCTGGCCCATGATGATTGCTGTACCAGGGTGGCTTTTGCTCCTGCAGTGGTTTGGGAGGAAAAGAAAATGAAGAGATGTCTTTCTAAAAACGCTGACGTGGCACCATCTAATGAAGTTCAGTCCCCTGGCTAATGAGATTCCAGCTCCAACTCCAACTCTTTCTTTGAGAGTGTGAAATGCTTCTCCAGACCCACATTTCCCCCACCAGACTGCTGTGTAGGAAAGCCCAGGGAACTCAGGGAAGAAAGTCATATCCTCTGTGTGCCTAGAAGAGGAGTGAAGAAAGTTGGTCTCTGGCCAATGCTAACATTAGAGAAATGGGCCCAAGAAAGCTAGATCCAGACTTAGTAGGAAAGTCCTTTTTTTTTTCATTCCGGGCAAAGGATTTTCAGCCTAGAGTGATATTGGGCTTGCAATCCTGAGTGAAACTCTTAACGGTCATCTGTAGGTGAAGTGAGGGGGATGGCAGAAGGATGCCCACCCATCCCCACCACGTCTCATCTCGTACTGCTAGGATGTACCAGCTGAGGGGACGTCCCCAAGAATCTGTGGATTGCAGTGAGGGCCTTAGGACTTTTGCTTTCCAAATGACTCTAAAGTCACCAGGCAGGAATGGCAGCATTTCATGTATTTAATTTGTCATCCTGTGTCATTCTACAGAAGACTGGAGGGGATAGGCTACAAGGTCTGTGTGACATCTGTTGGTTTAAGGGCTGGCATTTTTATTCCTTGTTTTCTCCATGTTGGATTAATTAGCTAGGGAGTGGACTGCTGATGGTTTCAAGTGAAATGTGTAATACAGGCAGCTTTGAGCAAGAATGTTTCTCTAGGGAATCTGCTTCAAAGACGCCTGGCAGTGGAGCCTCGTTGTGGAGCACTGTCAAAAATCTCTGGGACTGAATAGGTCCCCTCTGCTCGGGTAAGAGAGCTGACTGCAGAGCTCGATGAACTGGCTTTCACTCAGCTCAGGTGGCTCCTGTGTGTGGCTGTGGGCTGGGGGGTCTGTAGCCTGTAAGGGAGTGCAACAGCCCTCCCAGAGGCAGCCCTCCTTGTTTCACTTTATTCTGCTCTCTCTCCCTCTCCCTCCTCTTCCCTCCCCTCCTCCCTCCTGTGTGCTGGGGCATCCTCACGCCTGAGGTGTGTGAGGAGAAGGAGTCAAGCATGCCTTACTCCCTCTTTGAGATCAAGACTCTGGACCTTTTGTCCACACCAAGGTGGGAGGTAGTGAAAGGAGGAGGGGGGAACTTACTGGCATGGAAATGTCAACACCAGATGTGGAATGTTAAATAAATGCTTTATTATAAACAGATGTCAAAATAAATAAATAAATAAAAAGGAGATGTGATGGAGGCCAGAGGACTGAACACTAAGAATTGGAGGCTGCCCCGGGACGGCAAACAAATCACTGTCATCTGTAAGCACAGCAGCATTGCCGGTTCTCGCCACCAAGGGCCCGACAGTCCCCATAGGTCCTACAGGCTTGTAAAGGGAAGTCCAGAAGAGCCTGGGTTTTAATTTGCTAACTGCTGTTTCCTGCCAGGCCATACTCTTAAGGGGAGCCTCTTTAATTCGTGCAAGATGCCTGGATCCTTTGCCTCTGCAAATCTTCTTCCAAGACTAATCTGACTACTCTTCACTTCCCAGCATTCGTAAGTCAGCTCTGAGGCAGGCTTACTGGCAGCCTTAGCCATTGGAAACATAGATGCTCCCTTGGGCTCTGTGTCTGGGAATTGAAGGTAGTAGACAGAGTAAAGCATCTGCATTTCCAGCTGGTTCCTCGGTTTGCAATGGACCCAGCCTGGGCTTGTGGTGAAGGCCAGGATTTAAATATCAAAGACAATAAATTGCGACTCCCCACTGGAATGGAAAACAAACGACCTTTGTTCATGGTAGAAAAACTTGCCTCAGGAGACACCTATTTATTGTCTTTTACCAGATTACTTTATGATAATTTTGTTCATTTCTGAGAATCCCTTTGCTAAAAAATTACATCCTAAGATGGATTACTTCTTAAGAGATTTGGCTCTTGATAAACTTCATTCGGTAGCATACCCCATCTCTGTTGTGCATGCACTGCCCGGTTTTACATTTGGTTTAAGGAATCACAGGATTTATCCTTACAATCCATTAAAAAGGAACCGACAGAGTGAGAGGCAAAGATGATATAATACAGAAGCGGAGGGCATCATGGGCCCCATTAGTGAGCTTGACACCTTGCAAGATAAAAGCAAGGTCCTGACCTAATCATTTATAGTTGCACTGAGACAAATAGCATTGTAAGTTTAGAAAAACACATAAGCTCTTTCAGAGCGGCATTTGCAATCCCTACAATAAAACAAAAAACGCCCTCTGGCCCCATGGTTAGGCAGGCATGTATGGATGAAAGTCAAAGGGCTAGCTACCTACTACACTCAGTTAAGTACATTATGGCCATGGAAGGCAAGAGGGTTACTTGTCCTCTAACTCATCCGTAATTGTCAAGAGGACTTAAGATTCAATGTGTGGGGCAGCATGTCACCTTGGGAATTAGCTAAGTAATAGCAAATTGGATCGAAGGCATTTTGGCACTCTCACTCACTTGCTGTTTCTTTCCTGATCTCAGTGGCTTTGCTCAGCTTGCTAGCCTGGCTTCTCTAGAAAGACATGTAAACGGTAAGTAGTTCAGAAGCAGAGTAGTGAGAGAACTAAGAGGAAAGGCTAACTATAGGTAATGCATAGGGCTTAAAATCCTTTCTGGAACAAGGTATAAATTTAAAAAATGCAAGCAAACAAAGTTTGCTTCTTCCTACTTAAACATCCTCCTTCCTACTTAAACTTGATAAGGTAGCCTCTGGCACTAAATCCAAGTGGGTGTGGCAGAAGAGGTGAAGAGTCCAAAGATGGCTATGCCTTACTTCTCTTTTTTCTTCTGGATACTTGTCCAGTTGATTTTCTATTTTCTACAGCACCTCCTGCCCCTCCTCCACCTCTCCTTCCTCATTGACCCATATTCTTTCCTCTCTGCTCCTATCACTCCTTTGGCTCCTATTGGTTCATGCCAACCCACTGTCTTCCTGTGTTTCATCCTCCCTCCTGGATTTGTGCCTTTCCCTTCCTACATCTGTTATCAAATCCCAATGAGCATCCCCATGACAACAAATGAATAACAACACTAACAACAACAACATCCCACACTCAGAGAGAAACATGTGGCAAAGCCCGAAAACCATCTTCACACCTCCTAGCTTGTACATTTATTAATTCTCTTTCAAATGGAAATTGTTGGCATGAAACACTCTCTGATTTTCCTTGGGTCACATCTAAGCGTGTCCACTGTGTGTGAGCCCGGAAGTAACAATAACACTCAGGTACACTAATGTCAACTACACTGGCCAGCCAAGTGCCACCAAATAATCTTCATATCAGAAGCATTCTGAGATACCTGTAATTACTCACTTGGTGTCACTTGATTCTACCTTTTGACATTACTGTCTCAGCAGGACAGCAATGATCGTGGCTGGGAAGAAGTTGAAACGCTTCAGAGTTTTTTTTTTTTTTTTGAGTCACAAATAAATGTGAATTCAGGTATGAGAACTGCTCCTTCTGAAAAGGAGTTTGCTGCTGGTCCTCACAGCAGACGCATTAAGTCAGAAACATAATCCCGGAAAATCCTTTGCTGCCATTTCTGGTGGTTTCTTCTTATGTGGTAGTATAATTACTTTTCCATCAGTTTCTGCCCAGATAATTGAAAGAAAGATGGAAAGTATTTTTTTCTTACAGTAACATTTTTGCTTTTAGGAGGAATCTTAACTTCTTAAAGCCAAGCATTATAAAAGAATGGGTAATTCTGCGTCTTATCATTACTAACTCAAATGCAGAAAACACATTTTTTCTCTTATCAAAATAATTAGGCAAATAAAAGAGTTAAATCTTGATTCAGTTCTTCATACCACCAGAAAAGAAACACAAAAGGAACTTAATGATTTTCATTCTCAGAGTAATAATACACATGTCAATCACTAACTAAATTAAATCAAACTCAAAACAGAAACATTCAATAATAATGTGCATTTACTTACTTTTTTGGGAGTCTCGGGCCAGAAGTGCTTGCCCCCCCAAAACAGGACAATTAGAGTTAGGGCGAGGATACCGAACACCAATCCACAAATTTTAAGGGATTTACATATCTTCTTGGATTTAAAAACTTCTGCCTAAGCAAAGAACAGAGAGAATAAAACAATACACAATAGCCCTTAAAATAGCAAGCCATAATTCAAAGTCACTTTTGATTTCACTTTCTAATGTTCACATTGCAATACGATAAATCTGTGAAACCATGCTTCTGCTTAAAAGGGAAAAAAAATATGAATCAACTTACGTTTAGAATGTGACAGTCCTCACAGTTCTCTGGAGGATTCTTTGCCATGGTCTCTCAGCACACAGTACTCCTTCCCTGCTTTGAGAGGACTGAGAGACCACTGCTGAGGTGGAGTTGCAAGTGAGTCGGCTAACAGATGCCAGAGGAGAAGCTGAATTTATACGGCTCAAAGATGTCATACCAGAGCCTGAGGGAGCCCAGGGGGCTCCTGGGCTGCGATTTGTTACATAGAGATACCCATATATGTATATAACTTCTGTGCACAGAATTCCATCCAGAATGGCAAAGACAGAAGGTTATAATGAAAACTATTGTCCCGGGGGTTGGTTTGGAAGGGAACCAAGCCTAGGACACATTGAAATGATTTTTCACTATGAACTTAAAATATCAGTCGCAATACATGCTGCACATTCCAGAAATAAGCAATCAAAAGAAAACAAAAGGAATGAAGTTCTAATTTCAATTCCATTTGATCTGACAAATATTTATTTCAGGGATATTAAATGTCAGGCACTGTGCTTGGTGTCGGAGATTCAGAAACAAATAAGGTATTGCCTTCTCCACTATATTAAAGCTATTTGAGGACTGAGATTAATATGTACTCAACTAATTGTAATCAAAAACAAGATTTAAAGGGTTAAACATAAGTTTTTTGCCTCTCTCTTCATCTCATATCTCTGATTGTTTTCCTTCCCTAGGTTCTCTTCCTAAGTATGTTTCTTAATTTTGATATTCCTTATGGTCCTATCCTTGATGATCTTATTCTATATATACACTTCTCAGGTGGTCTCATCCACTCCTACACTTTAAAATATCACCTATATATCAATGATTTCCAAATCTCCATCTACAACCCCATTTTATCTTTTGAATTTCAAAGCCATTTGAATATCTCTACCTTGAGGTACCTCAGGAATCTCAAAACTCAACACGTCCCACATCAAACTCTGCTTCTTTCAACATCCTCTTCCCTCAACCTACTTTCCCCCCATCTTCTTTTTGTTTTTTTCCAGTGGAACTGAATAGACAGCTCAGAAATAAACCCACACACCTACAGTCAATTAATCTGTGACAAAGGAGGCAAGAATATACAATGGAGAGAAGACAGTCTCTTCACCAAATGGTGTTGGGAAAACTGGACAGCTGTATGTAAATCAATGAAGTTAGAATACTCCCTCACACCACACACAAAAATAAACTCAAAATAGATCAAATACTTAAACATAAGACAAGACACTATAAACCTCCTGGAAGAAAACATAGGCAAAACATTCTCTTTCCCATATTCTCAATCTTGGTTGGTGGCTGTACTAGTTTGGTGGGACTGCCACAACAAAGTATCATAGACTGGGTGGCTTAAACAACAGAAATTCATATTGTCACAGTTCTGGAGACTAGAAGTCCAAGATCAAGATCTCAGCAGAGTTGGTTTCTCCTGAGGCCTCCTTCCTTGCCTTGTAAATGGCCTTCCTTGTGTTCACATGGTTATTCCCCTTCTGTGCATACATCTGTCCAAATCTTCATTTTTTATAAGGACACCAATCATACTGGATTAGGGCCCATCCATACAACTTTATTTTTCCTTAATTATCTCTTTAAAGACCCTATTTCCAAATTCAGTCATATTAAAAAATAGTGGGTGTTAGGGCTTCAATATATGAATGGTGGGGAAGGGGCACAATTCAGTCCATAACAGTGGAACCATCACTCACCCAGGCTCTAGAACCAGAAACCTGTGGTTTATCTTAGACTCCCCTCTCATTGTCCCATTCCATTATCCAATTAGTGACCAGGTCTTTTTGATTCTAAATTCTTACATCTTTCAAAGCCATTCTTATCTCCCCATATTGGCTTCTAAAGCCTTAGTATAGGTTGTCATCTTCTCTGATGAGTCTCAAATCCATATCTCTAACCTAGGATGTCCTTAGGGCTCCAGATCCATGTGTCCATCTAACCTGCTAGACATCCCCACTTGAATATCCCACAGGTAGCTCAAATACCACATGTTCCAAACTGAATTATCTCCCCTTCCAAATATATTCTTCTTTCTACATTATTTCTCTCACTGAATGACATGATGATACATTTCTAGAATAGAAACCTCCAAATGATCCTTGCTTTCTTTCTTTCTTGCCTAATTAGGCCTCAATGCCTAATCAATTATTAAATCCAGTCAATTTTGTCTCTGAATTATCACCCCAATCTTATTCTCTCTATCCTCAATTTCCACTGTCTTAGTTGAGGTTCTCATAGCTACTTCTATTGTTGTAATAGACTCCTAACTGGTTTCCTTGCTTCCAATCCATTGCCTTCAAAATGATCTTTTCTAGGACACAAACCTGAGGATAACCTCTCCCCTGATTAAAATCCTTCTATGTCTATCCATTGTCTATAAAATCAAAGCTACTTATGGTGACATCATAGACACTTCATGGTCTGGACCCTGCCTAATCTCTCCAGCCTAGATTTTGGACAATTTCCACCATAGAGATAGAGCCAACTGGGTGTCTTATCTGGGCAAGGCCTTGGAGCAGGTATGCATGACTTCATCTGCATCCTAACATCTCGAGGAAGAAAAGTAATTTTCTAATTGTTGCAGACGTGCTCATGTATGAAATTGATTATGGAAGTTATGAACTATAAGCCATGGTTCTATTTGTTCTACAATTCTTTGGTCAAGCTTAAAAAAGAAGGAGAAGAAAGCCATGAGAGCAGTCTTATGGAAAAACCCATGTTTACTGTGTTAGATGGTTCCTCCTCAACAATGTTACTCACGCTATGCTTCCAATGCCTTCTTTACACTTTATGCCTTATTGATTCTAGGCACTCTGCTTTTTCACTTTACAGGGTATTTTCACATGCTATATTCTTTGCTTGGATTTCCCTTCCTCTGCTTGTCTACCTGAAAATTCCCATTTAGCCTTCAAAATGCTGCCTAATTGTTGCCAGCTCCTGAAGGACTTCCCTGCTCTCATCTCTACCACTTCATCGACTTCATCACTCTTTCCCTGGTTCTATTTTCACATCTTGCACATACTTCAAATGTTGTGCTTATTATACTGCATTATAATTAGTTTTTATGTGTTTTTCTTCTGAGCAGACTTCAAGATCCTTTAAAACATGCCTCATTTGTTAAAAGGATTAAATTAAAACAGAGGTCAAAGCAATATGCCATGGAACCATAGAGGGAGGAGTGATTAAGTCTGATTCAGGAGAGCAGGATAAATGGCACAAAGCAAACAAAATTTTAGTAGATTTTTCATTTATTAGCACTCTATGTGGTAGGCACTGTTATAGGGGCTAGATATATATTTAGTAGTGAACAAGACAAACACAGTCCCTGACCTTGTAGAGCTCAGAGGCTAGTTGGGGAGACAGAAGTTAAACTAAAAGGGAAAAGAAAGTCCTGTAAATAAATAAAAATATATAAATAATGAAACATGTTAAGAAGGAAAATTTCATGGTATTGTGAAAGCACCTATTTTGGATTGTGGAGGTGATCGGGACGTCTATGCTAAAGAGGTATCCTTTAGGCTCAGATCTAAATAATGAGTAGAAGGTAGTCTGTGAAGAATAGGAAAAAGATTATTCTAGCCAGAGGGAACAGCACATGCAAATACCTTGAAGCAGAAAAGAGGTCGTGTTTGAAGAGTAGAAGGAAAGTCAGTAAGGTGGTAATATAGTGAATGAGGAGGAGAGTTGCTTGAGAGCCTAAAGAGCCTAAAGAGGTAGGCAGGGACCATATCATATGAAATTGTATCTATTAGGAACTGTTTTTGCCTGCACATAACAGAAACCAGCTTATGATGGTTTAACAAAATAAAGGGTTTATTTTTCTGACTTAAAGGAGCCTCATTGTCATCAGTTCAGACTCATGCAAGTTTCAGGACCCAAGCTTCTATCTTTTTGTTCTATGATCCTTTGAGCATGGCTTCCATCTTCATGCTTCCAAGATGACCGTTCTACTTCCAGGCAGCAAAAGGAGAGAATGCAAAGGGCAAAAGACATGTGACAGCCGAGTCTGTCTCTTTCCATTAGGAAAGCGACTGTTTTCCTGGAAGCCCTATCCTGTAGATTTCCTCTTATCTATTGGCTAGAACTGGGTTTGGCCACCCCTAGCTATAATGGAGGATGAAGAGCTTTTATTTTCAACTCAGCCTCTTATGACTCCTAAGAAAATCCTGATTTTATTATAGAAGGGGGAAACATATTGGATAGGCAATTTGCAGTTTCTGCCATAAGGGGTAAGGGGTTTCTTAGTTTATTCTAAGAACAGTGGGAGTTCATTGAAGAGTTTAAGTAGGGGAGATACACAATTTCTTTTATGTTTATTACCATCTCTCTTGCTGCTGTGAGAAGGATGAATTTTACGGGGGCAAGAATTTTTAAAGTTAGAAGCTGATTGCAAGAGATGATGGTGGCTTGGGTTGAGGAAGTAGTAGTGGAGAGAAGTAGATGGATTTGGGATATACTTTGGAGGTAGCAGGTACTTGGTGATGAACTGGATACACAGGGTGAGAGAAAGGGAGGAATGAAAAATGACTCATGTGTTTCTGGTTTGTGTGTTTGGGTGGAGAGTGGTGCCATTCACTGGGATTAGGAAACATGAAGGACCAGTTTTGGGTGATGGCTATGATTCTGGACATGTTGAAACTGAGGTGTTTATGAAGCATACAAGAGGAGATGTCTTGCTGGCAGTTGAACATATGTGTCTGGAGCTCAGAAATAAACCCTGCAGTGGAAATACAGATTTGAGAGCCATTTACCTGTGGATGGTATTCAAAGCTATGGAGTTGATGACATGGTCTAGAGAGAGAATGCAGAATAGAAAGTGAAAAAGTCTCAAGACTGACCACTGTGGAATCTTCAAGAGTAATTTATTTAAAAATATACTTTTAGAATGGCACTCACATTTTTGTAAAAAATACTCATTATTAAACAAGGAAGCAATATAGAGAAGTGCAAAAAAGAGGGGAAAAATACCTCCAAATCTGCACTAACCAGAAATAACCATTATTGTGCCTCAGTTTCTTTATTTGAATAAAAGTGGATAAAAATACTAACTATTTATAAGATTGTTGTGATAACTTAATGAGATAATTTAAAGTGCTTACTTTGCTATCTGGCAGATAAACATTAATTACTAAGATTAATGAACATTATTCTGGGCATCAATTTTATTATAAAAGAGTAAGAAATGGATAGATAGAAAATTTCAATAGAAATAGTATACATACTCTTTTTAAAAGTATGAAATTTTAAAAAATGCTTGAACAAAAGAAAAATAAATCAAAGTGAAAGTAAAGAAACTGATAAACTTCTGATAAATGTTTCTTCCCCCTCAAGGAGTAGTAATCTCTGAAAGACTATTTTAAAGTTAAGATCAAAGATTTGGAAACTATAAAGAGGTTATAGTTATTATATTTTTATCTCTATGTTTCAATTTTTGATAGTGTTAGACTGATTCCCTGGGTAGTTGGTAAAGAGCATGGGTTCTGGAGACAGCTTGCTTGGGTTCAAATCAGCTCTGCTACTTACTAGCTACAGGGTGGGCAAATTAGTTTATCTCTATGTTCCTTACTTAGTTTTCTCATTTTTAGACTGGGGATTAAAAAGTGTCTACTTCATTGGGTTATGAGGAATGAAAGAATTACTACATATGAAATACTTGGCACACAGCCTGGTTCAAAATAAACTATTATTATAAATATGAGGAAATAAGCTATCATTATGAAATATGACGAGGGGCATTTCTCCTCCCATCTCTTTTGTTAGCTGTATTATTATTTATACCTTCTCATAGTTTATAACATTTACATTCTGTTCTTCACCTAGAATTCTCTAATTTGTTTGGTCTTGGTTCTGTATTTAAATCAATTCAGTGCTTACCACTAGTCTTTTCATCGCAGCTTTTTATTCCTGAGTTCTTTGTTTTGATACATCTCTTGGTTGTCTAGATTTTATCAGCTATTTTTTTAAGCAGCCCTCATGAGTGTTGTATTTCTTGAACTTTTGCATGCTTGAGAATATCTGTCTGTTGAAGGGCAAAATAATAGGATAGAAAATTTTGGAGTCATACTTTGGTTTCCTCAGGAGTTTGTCAATATTTCTCCATTATCTTTGGCATTGTGGTTACACTTTTCACCATGGCCTCGACATTCACCCTTCAGCTGGCTGGATTTCATTGTAGAAATTCCAGCATTAGAAGTCAAATGATGGAGGAGGAGGAGCTGGCAAAATGAGATTGAAATAGAGTGGCCAGGAAAATGGCAGAAAAACACTGAGGTGTCACAAAAACCAAGAGAAGAGGATGTTTAACAAAGATGGCAGTGGTGAACTCTGTCAAAAGCTTCTGCGAGGTCAAAAGGCTGTTAAAAATAAGATTTGGCAGGGGGGTGGGTAGAAGAGCATTTTGAGCTGCAAACGTGCACTTCCCCTTATATGAGCAAAGTCATGTAAGTTTGTGTTTGGGGTGTGGGAGTACTGAGCGGTCCATTGTAGGAGGAATATTGATTGTGGGGAGAGATGAAGTTATGACAGATCATGTTACCCAGATCTTTTTCTCTCAGGCTGCCTTGTTTTTCTTTTTGTCTTTCCATCTAACTCTTCACCTGGGTTAAAGAAAAATATCTCTGAGTTATCTTTTTGGCTCCCTTCTTCAATGTCTTCTATATTTTTCTGTTTTTTTCCCTTTGAAATAAAAAGAATTGGATTTTCAGTAAGGTTCTGTCCATAAGTCAATTAATAAATTCAATAATTATTGGCTGTAGATTGGGAATACTGCAGTACATAAAACACGTGTAGTGGAGGAGACAGGCAAACCAACCATCACAGCCTAGTGTATGCTCTGTGCTATCTTAGGGCAGTACAGGGTGCTTGGGAACACAGGAGAGAGTCTCTAATCCAGCTTTGCATGGTTATAAAGAGGGGAAGGGTACTCAGGGCAGGCTTCTAGGAGTGAAGAAATCAAGACTTGGACGATGAATAGCCCGGCAAAAATGTTGACAGAGACAGTGTTCTGGGCAGAGGGAAATCATGGACAACAGCTTGAAAACGTGAAAGACAATGGAATGTTTGAACAACTGAAAGCATTTTAGTGTGGAAGGAGTGTTTAAATTTTTTTTCCATCACCAAAGAAGTGCAGCTTTACTGACAAATAGTCTATCAAAAGTAAAAAGTAAAAAAAAAATCAAAAGGTTTTCACCCACCTCTACAAGTCCTCAGAATTAACCACTAAGAGTTTAATGGGTATTATTTCATATCTGTTACTATTCAAGTGAAAATTCACACTCACATATACATGTATGTATATATGTACACAATATTAATAGTTTTTAAAATATATCATCTTGTAAAAGCATCCATGTTTGTCTGCTACTTGATCTTGCCACCTGGAACTATATCAAAGACATCATTCCTTGTCAATACAAGAAGCCTTTATTAATAGCAGAATAATATTCTATATACAATGGGATGTACTGTAATTTATATAACTGGCTATCTATTGACGGCCATTTAGGTTACCTCTAATTTTTTGAGATGATAAAGAATGCTCCAATGAGCCTACTAGTATATTGTAAATATCTTTGCTCACTTCTACAAGCATTTCTGTAGGATACAGATTCTTAGTAGGGTGTTTTAGTTTCCTAGGGCTGCCGTAAACAACCACAAACTTGGTGGCTTAGAACAACAGAAATTTATTCGCTCATGGATCTTGCCTTTTTCTAGCTTATCATAGCTCTGGGCAGTCCTTGGCATTCCTCGGCTTGTAGCTGACCTTCTTCCTTCTGTGCGTGGATCTGTGTATCTTCAAATCTCCCTTTCCTTAAAAGGATGGCAGTCACTGGATTTAGGCTGAAAATATTATTTCTCATTTTAATTGTAGTCCTATTAGTTTTTCTTCTGTGAGTTGCTTGTTAAAATCTGTTGCCCATTTCTAATGTTTTTTAAATTTGATATTTTTATGGAGCTATTTCATGTACCATAAAAATGTGCCATTTAAAATTGTACAATTCAGTGGTTTTTAATATATTCAAGAGTTGTGCAACCTTTATCACTATCTAATTCCAGAACACCTTCATCATGGTTCAAAGAAACCATGTACAAGTTTTTGTGTGAATATATGTTTTAAAATTCTCTTGAAAAAACAAAAAATAGACTATATGATCCAGCAATCCTGCTCCTGGATATATATCTGGAGTAAACTCTAATTCAAAAAGATACATGCACCTCAATGTTCATAGCAGCATCATATACAATACCCAAGACATGGAAACAACCTAAATGTCCATCGACAGATGACTAGATAAAGAAGTTGTAGTATACTTATACAATGGAATACTACTCAGCCATAAAAAAGAACAAAATTATGCCATTTGCAGCAACATGGAGGACCTGGAGATCATCATTCTAAGTGAATTAATCCAGAAAGAGAAAGAAAAATACCACATGATATCATTCATATGTAGAATCTAAAAGAAAAAGAAAAAAAGACACTATGAACTCATCTACAAAACAGAAACAGACTCACAGATATAGAAAACAAATTTATGGTTACCAAGGGGGAAAGGAGGTGGGAAGGGATAAATTGGGCATTCAAGATTTGCAGATACTAACTAATATATATAAAGTAGATAAACAACAAGTTTATACTGTATAGCACAGGGAACTATATTCAATGTCTTGTAGTAACCTATAATGAAAAAGAATATGAAAAGGAATATATGTATGTATATGTATGACTGAAACATTATACTGTACACCAGAAATGGACACAAAATTTTAAACTGACTATACTTCAATTAAAAAATGGAAACCAAAACAAAAAAATTCTCTTGAGTATATTGCTAGGAGTATAATTACTGGATCGTCCGGTAACTCTATGTTTAACTTTTTGAGGAACCACCAAACTGTTTCCAGCAGTGGTTATACCATTTACATTCCCAACAAAAATATTTGAGGGTTCCAATTTCTACACATCCTTTCCAAGAATTGCTATTGTCCTTTTTTTTTTCTTTAAATTACAGCTATCCTAGTGGGTATGAAGTGGTATTTCATTGCAGTTTTGGTTTGTATTTCCCTAATCATTAATAATGTTGGACATTTTTTCATGTGTTTATTAGCTATTTGTATATCCTTTTTTATTTTTATTTTTTATTAAAGTATAGTCAGTTTACAATGTTGTGTTAATTTCTGGTGTACAGCATAGTGATTCAGTTATACATATATATATTCCTTTCCATATTCTTTCTCATTATAGGCTATTACAAGGTATTGAATATAGTTCCTGTGCTATACAGTAGGACCTTGCTACTTATCTATTTTATATACAATAGTTAGTATCTGCAAATCCTGAACTCCCAATTTATCCTTCCACCCCTCCTTCCCCTGCTGGTAACCACAATTTTGTTTTCTGTGTCTGTGAGTCTGTTTTTGTTTTGTAAATAAGTTCATTTGTCTCATATTTTTTAGATTCCACATATAAGTGATATCATATGGTATTTTTCTTTTTATTTCTGGTTTACTTCACTTAGCATGACAATCTCCAGGTCCATCCATATTGCTGCAAATGGCATTATTTTATTCTTTCCTATGGTTGGATAGTATATCCTTTTAAATGTCTATTCAAATTCTTTGCCCATTTTTAAATTAGGTTATTTGTTTTTTTACTATTGAGTTATAAGGGATTTTCTTATGTATTCTAGATACAAATTTCTTCTTAGGCATATGATTTGTAAATACTTTCTACCATTCTATGGGTGGCCTTATTATTTATTGATAATGTCCTTTGATGCACAAAAGTTTTAATTTTGATGAATTCCAACTTATATTTTTGTTGTTGCTGATGCTTTTTGTGTCATATCTAAGACTCCATTGCCAAATCCAAGGTCATGAAGATTTATCCCTATGTTTTTTCCTAAAAGTTTTATAGTTTTAGCTCTTGCATTTAGGCCTTTGATCCATTTTGAGTTAATTTTTTTATGTGGTATGAGGTTGAGATCTAAATTCATTCTTCTGCATGTGGATATCCAATTTTTACAGTATCATTTGTTTAAAAGGCTATCCTTTCCCATTGAATGGTCTTGCACCCTTGTCAAAAACCAATTGATCATAGAGGTTTGGGTTTGTTGCTGGACTCCCAATTCTATTCCATTGATCTATATGTCTATCCTTATGCCAGTATCACATTGTTTTGATTACTGTAGTTTTTGTAATAAGTTTTTAAATCAGAAAGTGTGACTCCTTCAACTTTGTTCTTGTTTTTCAAGATTGTTTTGGCTATTATGTGTCTCTCACATTTCAATATAAATTTTAAGATAAGCCTTTCAATTCCTGCAAAAGAGGAAGTTGGAACTTTGATGGGGATTTCTTTGACTCTGTAGAACAATGTGGGGAGTATTGCCTTCTTAGCAATATCATGTCTTCGAATCCATGAACGTAGGATGATGTCTTTTCATTTATTTAGGTCTTCTTTAATGTCTTTAAATTATGTTTTTGGGTTTTCAGTGTACAAGTCTTACACTTCTTTGGTTAAATGTTATCCTAAGATTTTATTCTTTTTGATACTATTGTAAGTGGAATTGTTTTCTTAATTTCACTTTGGGTCAGTCATTGCTAGTGTATAAGCATACAAGTAGCTTTTGTATATTGATCTTGTATCCTGAAACCTTGCTGAACTTGTTTATTGGCTCCAATAGTTTTTCAGTGGATTATGTAGTTTTTTCCATTATAGGATCATGTCATTTGAAATAGATAGTTTTAATTCTTTCTTTCCAATTCTGATGATTTTTATTTCTTTTCTTTACCTGATTTTCATGGCTAGATCCTCTAGTAGATCTATTGGATTTTGCAAATTCAGTTTTGGACACACCAAGGTAGAGGTGTTTGGGCATCATTCTAGTGGAGAAGTCAAGGAGATGATTGACTATTCAGGTCAGGAGAGAGATGTGGTCTAGAGATTCAGATTTAGTAGATGTTAACTTAGAGATGTTAGTTGAAGCTCCTTGAAAAGATAACCCTGCCCAAGAAGAATGCTTAAAATGAGAAGAGGGTCTGAAACAGAGATCACTATCCCATAGGAATGGGGATAGGAGGAAGATACCACAAAGGAAACTAAGTAGTCATGACCAGAAAATTAACAGTTAAATCTTGAGAACCTGGTGTCATGGAAGTCAAGGGAAGAAAGAGTTTCAAAACAGTGGGAATGGTCATTACTTTAGGGAATATGAAGTGTTTCAAATACTGCTGAAGAATTTAGTAAAATAATGTCCAGGGTAGATCAGAGCATGTTAAAATGCTTAAGGAACAAAATTGATAAAGATGATAGTGAAGATACTAAAGACGGGGGGATAATCACAGCCTATATTTATTTCAGTCAGAAATACTATCGTTGAATTTGGATTATACCTGAATTTTCTACGTATTGCTTATGTCTTTTTGGTGTGATAGAAAACTCACTGTAGGGAACTCTTTGCTTGAAGACCTTATTCTAATGGACCATATAGGAACAGGTGCCTTGTAGAAGAGGCCTGATTTGGTCTCTCTACCCCAGAGTTTCTCAAAGTACACTCCAACTTGCATTAGAATCACCAGCAATACTTTTTAAAGATACAGATTGGTGCATATAATTACAGTCTGCTGATTCACAATCCCAGGAGTCATACTCTGGAATCTGCAGTTTAACAACTTTCCTCAGATAATTTTCATGCATACCTAAATTTGAGAAGCATGGTTCTGGAAGAACCACTTTCTTCCAGTTAGTTAAGCTGACTCATTTACTCCAGTGTAACAGGGAAGAAATCTACCTGCCCCAAAGAGACACTGATTATAGCAACAGGAGTTTATTTGGCTGCCTTCATGTACATGGGTGCGCAGCCTCATAGAATGTTTGCCAAGTGTCAGACATTCTTTTATGTTACCAATGATGCCATCAGTGCTTGGTTAAAATAGTGGTGTCCATTCTCTGTAGATGATTGAAACTTGCATTGGTCAGATTCTATCCTTCTATATTTTTCACCTCTGAAGGTCTTTGCTTTTAGCCCATTCTATATCCCCTTTGATGGGTAACTACATCAACCAACAAGAAAGGACAGCTTGAGGGTTGGAACTGATCATCTAATCCAAGTCTTCGTATTCTCTGTAACATGCCAGACCTATATTAAATGATATCTAAATCCATTTCTAGGTTGCTAAAAGCATCTTACACTTTTCAGCTTCATACCTCTTTGGATTTTCCTTTGTGCATTGTCTACTGTGCTGAACAACCAGTTAGTCTCTTTTCTTACTTCTGTATTTACCTCACGTGCTCACTCACAAAGTGTTTTCTTTTATTGATTCTAGCTAGCATCGGACAAAATTGGGACTGAAATGATCTTAGCAATTTTCTGCTCCAACCTTTATTTTTACAGATAGGAAAACTGAAGGCCAGAACCATGAAACAACTTGCCCAAAGTAACACAGCTAGTTAGTGATCCACTGAGGACCAGCCCCTGGGTCTCCTGATTCCTTTTCCAGGGCTTTTCTCACTATAGCAGGGATAGTTAGCCCCAGAGAAGACAAATTAATAATTTTTCATATGTTCTTCAAGCAGGACCAAGCCTGGGGCGCAAGAGGAAGAACTGAAGGAAAATAGTGAGTATCTTTTTGAGCTTAGTCTGTTAAAGAGATTTAACTTTCAACCACTATATTAATTTTCATTTTTCCCCCTTCTCTGCCAGAAACAATAAAATGCTGTGGCACTGAGACCAAGGCAAGGTATTATACTTAAATCTGAGTTTAAATGATTTACAATTGAGTGGGAAGACTGTCTGGTGTACTGAGTTTACCAGGCTATTTCTGAATGCCACAGACAAACCATGTGACCTTCATCAAATCACAACCAGGCTTTGTCCCTCAGTTTCCTCACTTTACAGGTAGGATTCTACTCAGAGTGCTTTGGCAGAGACCAGTGAGAAAGCAGTGACAGAAAAAAGAAAGAAGTTACTTATATTCAAGAGGTATCAGCTTTGGGTAACTTAGTGACTGCCTTTTACAAAGGCTAAGATTGAGGCATAGAAAAGTAAATGGACTCCTCACTGCCTCATGCTGTGGCTTGATTAATATTCACTTCTGAAAACTTAAAAAAATCTCCAAGATGAATAGAATATCATATTTTAAAATGGGAGAAAAATCTGGAGTAAGAGAAGATGTTTTTCTTCCTGCTGATCGTTTTTTTTTTTCTTCCTAAATAAGCCTTTTGGATATTACCAAAAGAGTCATTAGAAGGTGAGCATGAAATAGAGAGACAGGGAAAGGAAGAGATTGTTCAAAGAGAATTTGACAAAAGAGCAATGACCAGAAGGAGAAAAAAAATCTCAGAGAGACATGGTAAAGCCAAGCAATTTGGGTGAAAAGAACGCGTGGTGCTGTGCAGTAGTAGGTGCCAAGGAAGAGAGGTGGAAAATAGCACACACCTGACCAAAGAGCAAAATTTTTTATTTTTATTTATTTATTTATTTTTTTACTGAGAACAGTAAGAGATAAACGGGCAGTCTCCAAGGTGCTCTGGAAAATCAATCACAAACCTCATCTAGAAGCAGCTGACTTAATTCATTCTATTCCTATTACAATAAATCTGACTGGCATATAAAATTCGTGTGCCTGGAAATACTAGCCTGAAAAATTACTTCTGGGCTCTTGCTTGAATTTTTATGTGAAGAAAGAAAACTAGGAAACCACCAAAAAACACAGAGAACCCAACTATTTCCTTCTCCAGAGAATAGTTCAAGGCCCAGAGCCAGTGCAGTGTGTGGATAGTAATTGAATATATTAAATAATTAGTACATCTTGGTTATCCAAACTGAGGAGTCTAACTGTTATACATGAACAGGCAGCACTTCCACTAGGACAGGTACTTGGAGTGTTTTTTCTCATACTGGGGATGGTTTCGAATCGACTCATCTGTACTTTTTAACCCTCTTAACCCTGCCTCCCTCATGTTCTATGCTAAGAGGCTGGCCACAGAACAGAATACATTGAATGGCCCACCCAGGGGTTACGCCCATGACTGGGGCCTCATTAGCACCTTGGCTCAGCCAACTGATTCTAATGAAAACTCCACTGAAGTGACTGTAATGGATTCACAAGCCTTAAATTAGAGCTACTGAAAAAGAACAGTACCTTTTATAACATAAGCTTACTACAAACCAGCTCCCCTTCGTGATAAGTGAATCACTTCAGGTTTTTTTTTGGTGCATGTTGCTGATCACTTGGTGGGCTCACCAAGTACTCACCAAGTACTCTAGGGACTTGGATCCCTCAATTCTGGAAAATTTTCTTGCACTATTAGATAATTTCATCCCTTTCATTCTGTCTCTTTCTGAACTCTAATTAGGTGGCTATTAGACCCCCCCAGATTGGCCCTCAAATTTTATTATCTTTTCTCTCCCATTTTTTATACCTTTACCTTCTGGTTTTGATTTTAAAAAATACATTTTATTTTTTAGAGCAGTTTTAGGTTCACTGCATAAGTGAATGGAAGGTACAGAGATTACCCATATACCTCCATCCCTCACATACCCATGGCCATTCCCACTCTCAAAATCTCCCACTAGAGTAGTACTTTTGCTACAATTAATGAACATACATGAACACATCATAATCACCCGAAATCTGTGCTTTACATTAAGGTTCATGTTTGGTGTTGTGCATACTATGCGTTTTGACAAATGTAAAGTAACGTAACCATTATAGTATCGTATAGAGTAGTGTTACAGCCCTAAAAATTCTCTCTACTGTGCCTATTCATCGCTCCCTCCTTGCTAACTCCTGGCAACCACGTTTTACTGACTCTGTAGTTTTGCTTTTTCCAGAATGCTGTATAGTTGGAATCATACAATATGTAGAATTTTCAGATTGGCTTATTTTACTTAATAATATGCATTTAAGATTTCTCCAGGTCTTTTCATGGCTTAATGGCTCATTTCTATTTAGTGCTGAATAATATTCCTTGTCTGGATGTACCACAGTTTATACATTCACCTACTGAAGGACATCTTAGTTGCTTCCAAGCTTTGACAATTTTGAATAAAGCTGCTATAAACATCTGTTTGCAGGTTTTGTGTGGACATAAGTTTTCAACTTCTTTGAGTAAATACCGAGGAGTGCAATTGCTGGATTATATGGCAAGAGTATGTTCAGTTTTGTAAGAAACTCAAAAGCTGTCTTCCAAAGTTGGCTGTGCCATTTTGCATTCCAACCAGCAATGGCTGAGAGTTCCTGTCTGGTCAGCATTTGGTGTTATCAGTGCTCTGGATTTTGGCCATTCTAATAGGTGTGTAATGGTATTTCATTGCTGTTTCAATTATCATTTCCCTGGTATGCAATGATGTGGAGCATCTTTTCATATGCTTACTTCCCATCTGTATATCTTCTTTGGTGAGGTCTGTTAAGGTCTTTGGCCCATTTAAAAATCTTATTTGTTTTCTTATTGTTGTGTTTCAAGAGTCTTTGTGTGTTTTGAATGTCAGAACTTTATCATATATGTATTTTGCAAATATTTAGTCATAGTCTGTGTTTTATCATATTCTCTTGACAATGTCTTTAGTGGAGCAGAAGTTTTTCATTTTAATGAAGTCCAGATTATCAATTATTTCTTTTATGGATTGTGCCTTTGGGGTTGTATCTAAAAAGGCATCCGGGGTGGGGTGTATAGCTCAGTGGTAGAGCACGTGCTTAGCATGCATGACATCCTAGGTTTAATCTCCAGTACCTCCATTAAAAATAAATAAATAAAAAGGCATCACCATACCAAATGTAATTTAAGTTTCTTCCTGTGTTATCTTCTAAGAGTTTTATAGTTTTGCATTTTACAGTTAGGTCTATGATCCATTTTGAGTTACTTTTTGTGAAGAGTGTAAGATCTGTGTCTAGGCTTATTGTAATTATAATTATTACTATTATTATTTTGTATGTGGATGTAGGGGTTATTCTAGCACCATTTGTTAAAGAGACTCTCTCTGCTCTGTTGTATTGCCTTTGCTCCTTTGTCAAAGACCAGTTGACTGTATTTATGTAGGTCTATTTATGGGTTCTCTGTTTTTTTCCATTGATCTATTTGTCTGTTCTTTTGCCAATACCATACTGTCTTGATTACTGCAGCTTTATAGTAATTCTTGAAGTTGGATAATGCCAGTCCTCCAACTTTGTTCTCCTTCAATATTGTGTTGGACATTCCAAGTCTTTGCCCCTCTGTAAAAAATTTAGAGTCAGTTTGTCAATATCCACTAAATAACCTCCTGGGATTTTGATTTGGATTGCATTAAATCTATAAATCAAGTTGAGAAGAACTGATATCTTGACAATATTGAGTCTTCCTATGCATAATCTTGGAGTATTTCTCCATTTATTTAGTTCTTAGTCGATTTCTTTTATCAGAATTTTGTGGTTTTCTTCATATATCCTGTACATATTTTGTTAGATTTATATCTAAGTATTTCATTTTTTTGATTGTCAATGTAAATGGTATTGTATTTTTAATTTCAAATTTCACTTGTTCATTGATCGTATATAGGAAAGTGATTGACTTTTGTATATTACTCTTATGTCTTAAATTCTTCCAATCATTGCTTGTTAAATCCAGGAATTTTTTTGGTCAATTTTTTGCATTTCCTACATAGACAGTCATGTCATCTGCAAACAATGACAGTTTTACTTCTTTCTTCCCAGTCCATCTACTTTTAATATCCTTCTCTTGAAAAGGAATGGTGAGGGGCCATCCTTGCCTTGTTCCTGATTTAGCAGAAAATGTTCAAGTTTCTCCCCATTAAATATGATATTAACTGTAGTTTTTTTGTAGATGTTCTTTATTGAGTTACTCTCTAGTCCTTTTTTTGCTGAGAGTTTTCATTATGAATGGTTGTTGGAGTTTGTCAGATGCTTTTTCTGCATCTATTGATATAATTTGATTTTTCTTTTTTTTTAGCCTGTTGATGTGATGGATTACATTAATTGATTTTCAAATGTTGAACCGGTCTTGCACATGTGGGATAAATCCCTCTTGGACATTGTGTAAAATCCTTTTTATACATTGTAGATTCAATTTGATGCCATTTTGTTGAGGATTTTTACACCTATGTTTGTAAGAAATATTGGTCTGTAGTTCTCTTTCTTGTAATGTTTTTGGTATTTGTATTGGTGTTTTACTGTCTTCATAGAATGAGCTAAGATGTTTTCTTCTGCTTCTATCTTCTGGAAGATATCATAGAGAACTGATATAATTTCTTCCTTTAATGTTTGGTAGAATTCAACAGTGAACTCTGGGCCTAGTGTTTGATTGGGAAGGTTATTAATTATTGATTCAATTTCTTTAATAGATATATGGCTATTCAAATTGATTATTTTTTCTTTTGGCTGTTTAGTTTTTTAAATGGAAGATTTCCTCTATCTTATAATGTTTTGATTAAACTTCTTATTTGGTCTTTTTAAATTTCAAAAATATCTTCTTGTTCTTTATTCTTTTCCCATAGAATCCTGCTCTTGAACTATGGATATAATAATTTCTTAATTCTCTGGGGATATTAATTTTAGCTTTTAAAAAGAATTTTTTAATGGAAGAGAATCATTTGGAAAGCAGTCCAAATATGGAGAGAGAGAAAGAGAGAGAGAGAGAGATAGAATGAGAATTCAGTAGAATGGTAGAATATGAAGCTAATTTATAGGAATCAATCAATATCTTTATTACATACAAGCAATCCATTAGAAGATGCAATGAAATAGAAGAACCTTTTTGCAACAGCAACAACAACAAAAAAAACTCTTAGCAAAAAAGTATGTAAGACATATGAGGAAAACACGACTGAAAGACAAAAGTATATCTGAGGAAATGAAAAGACATGCTCTATTTGTGGACAGGGAAGAGTCATACTGTAAAGATATTGATTCTCTGAAAGGTAATTTATAAACTTAATGCAATCCCAATAAACTGTCAGTAGTTTTTCTTGAAGAGAATTCAAAAGTTCATATGGAAAATAAATAAACAAAAATAACTAGGATTCTTTGAAATAGAAAAATCAAATATTGAAACATATTATAAAGCCTCAAGTATTAAAGTGTGTAGTATTGGTGAATGAATAGACAGATAAAACAGAAATAGTCCAGAAACAGACCCCAATACATATATAAGAATTTAGTATAGGGCATCTAAGATAGATGTGGTAAAGGTGGAATTTGGAGGAAAGTAAGATGGCACCAAGATGGCAATGTAAATTGTTTTTTTACTTCACTCCCTCTCACAAAAAGAAAAACTTACAACTATTCAAGAACAAATCACCACTGAGAGAATCATAGAACACCGAGGTGAGACTGAAGCATCTCACTGCACCACAGAAGCCAAGACAGACTGCATCAGAAGAATAAGAGAAGCAGCTAGACGTTTGCTGCATTGCGTTCCCCCACGCCAGTGCAGCATCACGCAGAGAGGTCTCTTCTGACCGCCGGTTCCTCAAGTGGGGGAAATAAATGCTGACAACTAGCCCACTCCCACAGCAACGTGGGTCATTTTGTGGGAGTCCCTACTCTGATCTCACATCTTGGGGACTGCAGGGGGCTCTGTGGGGCTCAAGCTCTGGGAATCTAGTTGTGATAGAGAAGGGGGGAGGGGCTTACAACAAGCAGCACCTGGATCTTGGCATCCCGAGGTGACACCGGTAGTGTAAAGCAGTGATCCCAGCCAGCAGCATGGCTCGTCTGCAGAACCAGGTTCATGGTGCATTCTGACCAGAGAACTTGGCAGGGTGCAGATCTGCCTAATTCACTCCTCAAACAAGAAGTTTTGCTGGCCCTAGAACCTGGTTTGCCCTCTCTCAGGCAAGGAACTGAATCACATCCCCACTTGCTGTGGAGAGTGTCTTCCGGCCCCATCTGACCAGAAAGGCTGATGACAATTCCTGGAAGTTGTGCAGTCCAGTGGCACTTGAGCTTAGATGTGGGTGGGCAGAGGCAGTAGTTTGCAGATCGAAGCCAGTGGCCCTGTTCATTCAGAGAACTTGGGGTGCACGTCATCTGAGTTAAGACAACAAAGGGCTTTATTGGCTTTAGAGCCGCTTCTCTCACCGTGCCCAGGCAGGGAATCTAATTTGTAGCACCTCTCAATTGCTGAATACATCCTTCAGCATGCCTGCCCAGGGAACCTGACCAGAGCACATGGGAAACTGCACAGCCTATTCAACAACACTATATGCAGTGACACTTGTACAGACAGCCCAGCCCATGGACTGGGAGAAAATATTTGCAAACGATGCCACTGACAAGAGATTAATTTCCAAAATATACAAACAGCTCATGTAGCTTAATAACAAAAAACAAATACCCTAATCAAAAAATGGGCAGAAGACCTGAATAGATGTTGTCCAAAGAAGATATATGAAAGGCCAATAGGTACATGAAAAGATGCTCAACATCACTAGTCATTAGGGAAATGCAATTTAAAACCACAGTGAGATATCATCTCATGCCTGTTAGATTGGCTGTCTCAAAAAGACAAAGAATAACAAATACCGCTGTGTATGTGGAGAAAAGAGAACCTTTGTGCACTATTAGTGGGATTGGAAATTAGTATAGTCATTATGGAAAACAATATGGTGGATTCTTAAAAAATTAAAATAGAACTACCATATGATCCAGCAATTCTAATACTGGGAATATATCCAAAGGAAACAAAAACTCTAACTTGAAAGATATCTGTACCCCCATGTTCATAGCAGCATTATGTACAATAGCCAAGATATAAAAACAACCTAAATGTCCATTGATGGATGATATATTTACATATATGTGTAAATATTATTCAACCATAAAAAATGAGGATTTCCTACCATTTGCGGCAATGTGGATGGAACTAAAAGGCATTATGCTAAGTGAAATAAGTCAGATAGTCAAAGACAAATACTGTATGATCTCACTTATATGTAGAATCTAAAAAATAAAACAAACAAACTAACAAACTCATAGTGAAGAAGATCAGACTTGTGATTATCAAAGACAGAGGGTGACGGGGGCGGAACTGGAGGAAGGTGATCAAAAGGTACAAACTTCCAGTTATAAGGTAAATAAGTACTAGGGATGTAATGTAAAACCTGATGACTACAGCTAACACTGTTGTATGATATATAGGGAAGTTTTTAAGAGAGTAAATCCTAAGAGTTCTTATCACAAGGATTTTTTTGGTGTTGTTTTCTTTCTTTTCTTTTTATTGTGTCTATATGAAAAGGTAGATGTTAGCTGAACCTAATGTGGTAGTCATTTCACAATATATGTAAGTCAAACCATCCTACTGTACACTTTAAATTTATACAGTGTTGTATGCCAATTTTTTCTCAGTAAACCTGGAAAAAACATTTAAAAATACAGAATTTTTAATAAATGGTGCTGGAAAAAGATAAAATTTGATTCATATCTCATGCTATTTACCAGGCTAAACTCCAAGTGGATCAATGACTTAAATTTAAAGAGAAATAAAACCACCGAAGTACTAGAGGAAAACATTGATGAATTCCTTTATAATCTTGGAGTAAGAGAAGGCCTTTTTACCTATGACTCAAAATTAAGACACTGTTAAGAAAAAAGATTGACAAATTTGACTATACTAAAAAAGAAAAAGCTTCTTTATGGGAAAAAACATCATAAGCAAAGTGAAAGAAAATAAGACAAACTAAGAAAATATTTGCAATTTATATCACAGGAAAAAGTGGTCTCTCATAGAAGCTGAGGAAGAAAGACCAAGAACATTATAAAAAATCAGCATAGTATGTAAACAAACATTTCAAAGAAATGCAAAGATGCCTTAAAATATAGAAATACACCAAACTTCATTCATAATCAGAGAAAGTCAAATTAAACTTTTCTGAAATACCAAATCTGACCTACTGGTTTGGCAACAATCCAAAAATTTGACAATATTGTCTGTTGATGAGCCTTTGAGGAAGAAGGGCACAAACCCTTGGTGGAGAATCTGGCAATTTATACCATAATTACAGATCTATTTTTTCTTTGACCTAACAATACCACTTTTGGGAATCTATCTTATAGATATCCCATAGATTCATACATAAAACTACATATGTACAATGACATGCGTACAAAATTTTGCCTTTCAGGCAAAAAACCCCCCACAAATAAACAAACAACAAAAAAACCCCAAATACAGAAATGTCAAAAACAACACTATAACAAAAATGAAGATCTCATGTGCTCATATGAAGAGATCTCCAGAATACATTTTTAGTGAAAACTAAATTTAAATATAAAAAAATTAACATTAAAAAATTTAATATTGCAAGAATCAATATACAGTATACTATGTTTTGTGAAATAAATAGGAAAAATAAAAATATTCATATTTGCTTACATTATCTAAAGAAATATTAAAAAGACAAACAAGAAGCTAATAAAATGATTTCCTGTTGGAGACTAGGAGTGGGAAGGAGGTGGATGGAGGCAAGGTTGAGAGTGAGACCTCTCAGAGAATCCCTATTTATATTGTTTTGACCTTTAAACAGTGTAAATATATTGTTGGTTGAAAAATAAAAATCTTTTACTTGCATTATCTCACTTTCCTCCTGTTTCCTTTTATTGTTTGCTTGTTTGGTCTTTTGGCATGCTGCTTTGATTATACTGAGCAATGTCAAGATTCAGAATCTGAAGAGTATTTTATAGGTCTTTCCATTTCTTAAGAGAAAAATTCATCTTCTTGGGAGCCAGGTGCTTGGCTGCTGGCATTTTTGGGAGCAGGGGAGAGGGGACAGGAATTGAGGGCTCCCTCATTTAGTGTGCAGACTTTCACCTCATCCACGTGTTTTTCAGCTCCACATCCACTCCTGCCCTCCACTAGGTCTTCTTTAGTTCAGTTTCTTCATAAAATGATTCTTTGGTGGTGGGTGTAATTGCCTGGAATCTCAGGTGGTGAGTCAATCACTTCATATATAGCTGTTCAACTAATTACCTTGTATTAGCCCCATGTCTCACCCTAGTTTTCTGAGGTATTTGGAATCTGTAAGCTCTGGTCCTTAATGGTTCTTCAGGATAAGTAAGCTTCTTCCTCCTCCTTCTTCTTATGGCAAATATACATAATATAAAAGTTACTATTTAAACCATCTTTAGGTAGCCACTAAGTGGCATTTTAAGTATATTCACATTGTTACACAACCATCATCACCATTCATCTCCAGAACTTTTTCATCTTCACAAAATGAAACTTTGTACCCACTAAAAAATAACTCACCATTGACCTTTTCCCCCAGATTCTGGCAACCATCATCCTATTTTCTGTTTCTGAATTTGACTACTCTAGGTACCTCATGTAAGTAGAATCATACAATATTTATCCCTTGGTGTTTAATTTATTTCTCTTAACATAATGTCTTCATTCATGCTATAGCATGTACCAGAATTTCCTCCCTCTTTAAGGCTGAATACTATTGCATTGTATGTACAGAGGACATTTTGTTTATCCGTTCATCTGTCGATGGGCATTTGAGTTGTCTCCACCTTTTGGCTATTGTGAATTATGCTACTATAAACATTGGTGTATGTTCAAGTCCCTGTTTTCAATACTTTTGGGTATATTCCCAGTAGTGGAATTGCTGGATCATGAGGTAATTGTATGTTTATTTCTTTGCGTAAATGCCATACTGATTTCTGCAGCAGCTGCACCATTTTACATTCCCACCAACAGTGCACAAGGGATCTGATTTCTCCACATCCTTGCCAACATCTGATATTTTATGTGTTTTTTTTTAATAGTACACATCCTAATGGGTGTAAAGTGGTATCTAACTGTTGTTTTGATTTGCATTTCCTTGATGATTAGTGATGTTGACCTTCTTTTCTTTTGCTTGTTGGCCATGTGTATAACTTCTTTGGAGAAATGTCTAAGCCCTTTGCCTATGTTTAATTGGATGGCTCCTTTATTTTGTTCTTCAGTTGTTGTTTATATATTTAGAATATAAATCACTTACCAGATATATGATTTACAAATATTTTCTCCCATTCTGGATGTTACTTTTCTACTCTGGGATAGTGTTCTTTGATGCACAGAACTTTTAAATTTTGATGTAGTCTAATTTATCTATTTATCTTTTGTGGCTTTGCCTTTAGTGTCATATGTAAGAAATCATTGCCAAATATAAAGTTATGAAGCTTTCCCCCTGTTTTCTTTTAACACTTTTATAGTTTTAGCTCGTATGTTTAGGTCTTTGATCTATTTTGAGTTAATTTTTACATATGATGTAAGATAAGGGTACAACTTCATTCTTTTATATGTGGATATCCAGTTTTCCCAACACCATTTGTTGAAAAGATTGTCCTTTCCCCACTGAATCATCTTGGTATCCTTGTCAAGATCATTTGACTTTGTATGTGAGGATTTATTTCTGGGTTCTTTCTTCTATTCATTTGTCTATATGTTTGTCTTTATGCCAGTATCACATTGTTTTGATTACTGTAGCCTTGTAGTAATTTTTTAAAATCAGGAAGTATGAGACCTCCACCTTCAGGCTTTTTCAAGATTTTTTTTTTAGCTATTTAGGATTACTTGAGATATTATATGAATTTTAGGATGCATTTGCTATTTTTGGAAAATATACCATTGAGATTTTGATAGGGATTGCACTAAATCTGTAGATCACTTTGGATAGTATGGACATTTTAACAATATTAAGTCTTCCAACCTATGAAAAGAGATGTCTTTCAATTAACTTGCATATTCTTTAATTTCTTTCAGAATCATTTTGTAGTTTTTAGTATACAAGTCTTTCACTTCCTTGGTTAAGCTTATTCCAAAGATTTTTATTCTTTTTTTTTTTTTGCTGTTGTAAATGGAATTGTTTTCCTAAATTACTTTTCAGATTGTTCATTGTTAGTGTATAGAAAAGCAACTGATTTTTTTCTGTGTTGATTTTATATCCCACAACTTTGTTGAATTTATCAGTTCTTACAGAATTCCAGCTATGTGGCTTTGAGCATGTTACTTAATCTTCTGTACCTCAGTTTTCTCATCTCTAAAATGAGAATAAAGATAGTGTCTAATTCATGGGCTTGATGTGAGGATTATATGAAGTAATTTATATAAGCATTTGGAATAGTATCTGTCTCAAAGTACTCATTTGGTAAATGGTGGATATTATATATTTTAAATTGTATACAAAAAATGTAACAAGGACAAAAAACCCTATAATTTCACAAGTATCATTGCTTAAGGTGAGGCAAAGTAAGAAAACTGAATTGATTTAAATAAAAATATTAAGTGAACTAGAATACAGATAATTGGACATAGCAAAAGTTGGGAAGGTTGGGTTGGTGAACACGTGGAGGTTCTGGGACAGTGGTGCACCAGAGGAGGGTGTGGAAGCTCTGAGTCCATTCCCTATACATTGCCCTATGCACCTCTTCCATCTAGATGTTTCTGAGTTATATCCTTCTTATAATAAACCAATGATTTAGTAAATTAAAAAAACTAGAAAGGCAGTAGATGACTGAAATTTGGAAAACCAGAGCCCATACCAAAGATCTCTACCCCTTGAAAGCAGTATATTGTAAAGCTTTAAAATTAAGTTTTTTTTTCCTACCTTTCTTATCAATGCTCGAAGGTCTTAGTGCTTAGTTTTCATCAGAACTTTCCTTTCCTTCATCAATTGATGTAATAACTAACTTACTGGAAAAAACATTTGAACTGAAAAATGAAGATAGAAACTCATGACATGACTGCCTCTGTACTACCTCCCACAACACACACACACACACACACACACACACACACACACTTGCCTGCACTGAGAGGGAGAGGCATTTTGCTTCCCTGATGTTTGGGATGGTCAACTTTGCGGCTTTTAAAGTACTCTGAGCCTCCAGACTGGACTGCTATAAGAAAGTGGGATCAGGCCAAGCCTTCTGTTTAGAAGGGTAAGAATGGGGCAGGAGTGTTCAAACAGTAGAGAAAGATGCAGTGACATACAGAGAGAGAGGATATGAGAGATGAAAAAAAATTATCCTTAATTATTTTTTATTCAACTTTTCTGAACTTGTTTATTAGTTCTTTAAAAAATTTTTTTATTGAAGTATAGTCAGTTTAAAATGTGTTAATTTCTGGTGTGCAGCATAATGTTTCAGTCATACGTATACATACATATATTCATTTTCATATTCTTTTTCATTATAGGTTATTAAAAGGTATTGAATATAGTTCCATATACTATACAGCAGGACCTTGTGCTATTTGTTTCTGGAGAGTTTTACATGTATCTGAATAGTTGGGAGCTGTTCCACAATTATGATGTGAAAGAGCCTGTCCAATCACTAATGGGAGGCTATGCTGTCCTACTCAACACACCCTTGGTCACTGGATGTCATCTTTTTAAGGTGCCTGAAATTTGTGCCTGGTACCTTAAGGCCAGAGTTATGCTTCCTAAAACTGAGTCATTTATGGGCCACAGTTGTAACTTTTGCCATATATGCCTACCATTTACACAAAAATAATACTTAACACTTTCTTTAAGTTAATTTTAAACAATTCACGTTTTAAAATTTAGCTTTGTCTTAAGCCACAACTGTCTATGAAAACTTGGGTTTAATTAATTGGTTATATATTTTCTATTCCATATTAAAACTAATGCATAAGTATCATTCACAAATCACTTAAAATTATCAGTACTATCAGTAGTATGGGTCCCACTCTTAAGAAATACTGTGCCAGTGGAATATGTACTCCAGGATCAAATGAAGCCTGATACAGTGGTTTGCTAACTAATCACAAAAAGCCCTGATCATCTAGGACTAACTGGCACTGGAAAAAGCCACTTAAAGAGAATGTATGTGAAACAGGAAATGTTCCACGATAAGTAGTGGAAAAATAAAAGATTTGATTGGAATTTTAGTTCTAAAGTGAAACTATTATAAAAAGAAGCTTATCTTACATTTAACTGAATTCAGTTTCAACTTCAACTATTTTCTAATTCTTAGAAACAAATAATGAATTTTTGCTTTTTGGGGGTGTAATTTTATTCAAACTTATGTGACAGCATGATCATAATACCCTTTACTTCACTTTTGACCTTCACTTTTGCAAAGATGTTTGAGAGCTGCATCATTTTTCCCAAGGACCTCTCTTAAGGTTTTACCATTCAAATAATTCTCTATTGAAATGTCAGTGCTATCATCATCCTTATCCACCGTCTCCTCTTCAGTTGTTAACTGATCTAACTTTGCCAGGTCATCATTTGCCAATGACTTTATGAGTTATTTGGGCAATTTGCCAACATCTTTTATCTGTCTCATATTTCTATATATTTTGCAAATTTTTCAATTTCACTTTGCAGATTTGTACTGTGCCTTGTTGAATATTCATAGGAAAGAAAGACCATTGCTACAATGGCCAATGATATACACTAGCATTAGTCAAAGAAGGATGTTTAAATGGGGCCCAATTGTACTGTGGTTACTTCATTGATGAAGATTTTTTGTGTTATGGCAAAAACATTTTTTTGTTCCCTGCAGGAAATTGCTATTAGATTCCAATAATGAATAGTTGGATAATAAGAACCTCTGCACATCCAATGAATTCCACCTTTATTTAATTAGGATTATTTTACCATAGGCGTCAATCAATGATTTCAGTGATTTATTCTTTAGTGTTCCAGTGGTAGCAATGACATTTTAAAACCAGTAGAAGTCAATATTATAGGTCTTAATAATCTACGAGAAAGAAAACTTGTAATATCAGTGAACCAGATTGGCCAAAGGCTTTAATTTGAACTGTACAAGACCACGTCCCACTCAGAGCCAGTGCAAAATGAGCTGTGAGTATGTGCCTTACAGGGCATATAAGGTTGCACACAGAATCAGAGTTAACAACCAGGGGCTGTGGGAGGCAAGCTTTGCAGTATCAAGAGGGTGAGGTGCCCCCTGTTATCTGTGGGAAGATGTGATTTGCTTGTTTGAATAATTCTGTAAGGTGGCAAGGAACTGAAACCCACTACTCAGGGATAAGCAGAAACTGTGCCTTGTCCCCTTGATAAAGAGGATTGTTTGGCTAGGGGGCCTTATCTGTAGGCGCAAGAAGGGGAGGAAAAGTTACCGGACTATAAACAAATCTGTACTTTACTGCAGAGGGGGATACTATCTTTATCTTTCATGGATATTTGCTATATAAACATCCTTGAAAATATAGTCAGTGCCTCTGCTTGCAAAATATGCAGAAATGTCAGAGACCCATGCACAACTTTCTGCCAATACAAAGATAAAAGGATTGAAGAACAAACATATTTTGATTATGACAGTAAAGAGACCATAAGATTATGATAGCAATGAGTTTAAAAAATAACTTACCTCGTCAATAAGAGTCAACAATTCTGACAGTCCCTTTTATGGTGGATGAGGTCAAACTATACAAATGGACACTTTCAACTGTATAAAAAGCTGGAGGAGAATTGTTGGGGAAGGCACATCCAAACCTCTGTATTCTGATAATTTGACCATCAACAGGTGTCTAACTATTCCAGGTCTGATATGGTACTCCTAACTTTCTAGTTAGGTGAATAAAGTCTTAACTATGGGAAAAAATAATAATAAAAAAATCATATTGGGAGTAAACTAAAGAAATTGTAAAACATTTTCTTTTTCCTTTTTATATTTTTCCTTATTACAATAAAAATGTAATAAATAACTTTTACTTAAAAATCATAAACAGAATCAGAAATAGAATAGACAAAATAAACATCTGTTTGCAGAAATTTTGCCTTCTTAGTAAGGCATGAGACCCTCAACCCTCATCAAATTTCCATTCCTAGTCCAAATACTACCTCTTTTGAGAAGTCTTTTTCATTTCCCCCTTCTAAAATTAATCTCCTCATCACCTGTGAATTAAAAGGGTTTTGTTTGTTACATTTATTAGAGCAGCTATCATATTCTTTTGCACTACAATAATTTTCTTATATCCTCTACCAGATAGGGTTTCTGCCTCCAAGCAGCTTATAATCTGGTCAGTAAATTTTCATTTCCAAAATGAATTTTTCTTTACTTTTAATTTCTTTTTCTTTTTTATTTTTGGTCTCCCATAGTTCTTTGTAGAAAGTAGGTGCTCAATAAATGCTTGTTGAATATAATTAGACAAAATAAATGGAAATAATAATACCCTATATGCCTGTAGCACTTTTAAAACTTGTTAAGGCTCTGTTATATCAAAGATTTCATTTGATGCTTGCAGTATCCTCGTAAACAAAGGAAGGCTTGCTTTGTTAACCTCATTTGACAGATGAGAAACCTGAGGCATGAGATAAAATGACTTGCTCCAAGTAACACATCTTGTTGGGAATGTAAGTCGATACAGATTTTATGTAAAGTAATTTCACATGTATATTTCCTTCCTTCCTCTTTTCTTTCCTTCCATTTTCCTTCCCTGCTTTCTTTTTTCATATCTATCTATCATCTATCTTAAAAATATTCTTACTTTTGATTCAGTGAGTCCAGTGATAGGAATATAGCCCAATGAAGTAATCTGAGATAGACTAGTTTTTGTGGAGGGTTGCTCATCACAATGTTACTTAAAATAGTGAAAGTATGGAAGCAGCTTAAAATGCCCAACAAGAGGGAAGTAGCTAAATACTTATGGTAAGACATACAATAGAATATTTTTATTTTTAATACTTCGATGTATTTATTTTTGGATTATTTTCTCTTCATATGTATATATGGTTAAAAATTGTTACTCAGTGTTTTGCTGGCATAGGATAGAGATTTAGATCAATGGAATAGAATTGAGAGTCCAGAAATATAACTTAATATTTGTAACTGATTTTGACAAAGAAGTGGTGACAATTCACTGGATAAAGAATAGTCTTTTCAACAAAGTGCTGAAACAACTGGATATCCACATACAAAAGAATGAATTTAGATCTCATACATTTACTCATAATGACCTCAATGTAACCCATAATAGACCTAAATGTAAAAACTAAAAATACAAAACTCTTACATGAAGACATAAGAGTAAATCTTCATGACCTTGGGTTAGGCAGTGTTTTCTTAGACATGACATCGAGAGCACCAGCCATAAAAGAAAAAGAAAACCCACAGATTGGAAGAAAATATTTGCAAAGTCATATGCAGCTGACCTTTGAACAAAGTGAGGGTTAGGGGTGCCAACCCTCTCTGTAGTCAGAAATCCACGTATAACTTATTCTTGGTCCTCCTTTTATGTGATTCCTCAGTATCCACAATTCCACATCGGTGGATTCAACCAACTGCATTCATGTAGTTCTGTACTATTTACTATTGAAAAATCCACATGTAAGTGGACCTGCGCAGTTCAAATCTGTGTTGTTCAAGGGTCAACTATATATGACAAGGAAATTGTATCCAGAACATATAAAGAATTCTTAAAACTCAATGATAAAAAAACCCACAATTTTTAAAAAAATGTGCAAAGAATTTAAATAAACATTTCTCCAGAGAAGATATACAAATGGCTAATGAGGACATGAAAGATGCTAAACATCATCAGGCATAAAAGAAATGCAAATCAAAACAATAAAGTAATGTCATTTCATATACCCAGTAGAATGGCTATTGGGTATGAAAATAAAAAAGACAAATAACAACAAGTATTGGTGAGGATGTTGAGAAATCAGAACTCTCTTAAACTGCTGATATGTATATAGAGTGGCACAACCTCTATTTAAATTTGGTTCAACAGTTTCTCAAAAATTTAAACATAGTTTAACCATAGGACCCAGCAATTCCACTCCTACTTAGCTACTCAAGAGAAATGAAAACATGTCCACACATAAACGTGCACATGACTATTTATAGCAGCTTTATTTATAATAGCCAAGAAATGGAAAGAAGCCGAATGTCTATCAACTGATGAATGGATAAACAAAATGTGATATATCCATGCAATTGAATATTATTTATAAAAGGAATAAGTTACTGATGAAAAAAAAGTACCACAATTAGATTATGGTGATGGTTGCACCACTCTAAATATACCAAAAAGCATGGAACTGTACACTTTGAATGGGTGAATTTTATGGTATGTAAATTATATCTCATTAAAGCTGTTAACAATAGCATCATGCAATACATGTTTTCTATAAATGACTTTTTGATTATCAATTTAGTGTTAATATATTTCATGCTAATAAATATATTTCTACAACATTTAAAAATCTTTATTCCCTACTAATTATGGAAGTAATGCACATTCACTGGGGGAAAAAAATCTCAAAGAATATAGAAATATCTAACATGGAGTATTAAAGTTTTCACATAATCTTGTTATTTCCTCAGAATTCTATTAATAGTAAATACAATGATAAATTTAGTGGCAGCTTAGTATTCTGTTGTATGGCTATACCATAATTTACTGAGTTAATTCCATATTATTTTCTATTTAGCAATAAATTGAAAACAATCTTTAATAAATCCTCCTACTATGGACATCTTTGTGCATACATTGTGGTGCAATTGCTCAATTATCTTGTTAGAATAAATTCCTATAAGTGCATTTGCTGGTTAAAACATATGTATATTTTTACATTCAAAATTATGTATTACTAAATTTTATCAAAAAATACTAATTTATACTCTAATTAACAGCATTTGTGGAGTATCTGTTCTCCTTTATCTTTTTCCAGCCTGGTTATAACTTTTCTAATTAAAACATCTTTGCTAGTTTGGTAGGTGAAAATGGTGTCTTATTTTAATTTAAATTTATTTTTGATTATTAGTTAAGTTGAACACTTTTTCATGAACTTTTGGCTGTTTGTATCTATTTATGAATTGCTTGTTTAAACCCTTCTCACTTTCAAAATTAAAGTATTATCTTTTTCTTCAAGACTGTATTCAGTAGAATAATATACAGCCAATAAAAATGTCTTATGAAGAATTTCTAATTCTTATTTTCAATGCTAAATTAAAAAAAAAACAGGATAGAATTCTGTATCTTTTCTACCAGAATACTGTGTCGAGTGTATATTTTCTACCATCTCTTTATGATGGTAAGAAATACTAAAAAAAATGTAATCATCTCTAGATGGTAGGTTTAGATACTTTTATGTTCTTTTTTTTGCATTTAAAAAATTTTTATTGAAGTGTAGTTGATTTACAATGTTAGTTTCAGGTGTACAGCAAAGTAATTCAGTTATACATATACATACGTATATATTTTTTCTTTTCAGATTCTTTTCAATTATATGTTATTACAAGAAATTTAATATAGTTCCCTGTGCTATACAGTAGGTCCTTGTTTTTTATCTTTTTTTTTTTGCATTTTATTTGCAGCTTTTCTCTAGATTTAAGATTTCTTTTCTTTTTTTATTGAAATATACTCGGTTACAATGTGTCAATTTCTGGTATACAGCATGATAGTTCAGTCATATATATATGCATATATTCATTTTCATGTTCTTTTTCATGATAGGTTACTAGAAGATATTGTATATAGTTCCCTGTGTTATACAGAAACTTCTGTTCTTTAAACTTTGCATTTTCCCTGTTTTCTACAATGAGCTTATATTATAGGGAAAAAGTTTTTTTTCTTTCAAAGCACAGAGCTAGTATGTGACTGAACCAGTACTCAGCTCTTCATGCCCTACTGCCTCTCTGCCTTACACGTCTGGAAAGGTGTAGTCAGAGGCAGAAGGAGAACCAAGGGAGGGCAAGGACAGCAAAGGATATCAAGAAGAGTGTGTAGCGGGATGATCTTATTCTTAGGAGACACATGCTCAAGAACTTAGGATTCAAGTGTAATGACATCTGCAACTTAGGAAATGTATATTGAAGTATTTTGAGTGTTAGGAAGTCTGGAGAGAGAGAAGGGAGCTGGGGGAGGTTGAAAGGGGAGGACGGAAAGGGAGGGTGAGGGCAGGAGAATGGAAGAAGTGTGGTGAAATGTTAACTGGTGAAGCTAAGTGAATGGTATGTGGCTGCTAATTGTAATATTCTTTCAACTTTTGATAGGCTTGAAAATTTTCAAAATAAAGGAGTTTGGAAAATTGTGGAAAAAAAAAAGAAGGGGGTAATCAACTTGTAGTTGTTTCGGAGCAATGAATTAGGATGAGCCCTAAGAAGAGGCATTTGGGTCTAGCGATCAGGAGACCACTGGAAATCTTTCAAAAAATGTTGATTTCAGAAGGGTCAGGGAGGGAGAGGGGCAAAGTCAGATTGCGAAGGGTTGGCGAGTGAGTGAGTGGTGAGGCCTTCCAGTCAGTGGCATGGACTGTAATTCTAAGAATGTGAACAACGGGGAAAAGAGAGATGGGAAACTGGCTTGAGAAGCAATAGAATTTTGGAAACTTTATATTGTTATTATTTTCACCTCATTATCGAGTCTTATTAATATATAATTTATATTTGACCTTCTCTATCTCCCTTCCACACATGGCTTTCCTGATGTATAAAATGATGAATTAGGAAACCAATATAAAGAAGTAAAAGAATAATATGCACAATGCTACCATCTAGAGCATCCACTGAAAATTACATCTAGTGTTTGCCATCAGTTCAGGTGACTTTTACGGCCTCCGGCTTTCTGTGTTTGTGTGTTTGTTGCTTTGTATAAGTCATGTAGGAGGGTGAGCAGTATTTTTGGTGAAGTCCAGTGTTTGGGGACCAATACTTTTATCTCTATGTGGAATATTTAAAATTTCCATGAAGTCCTAAAATTTGATTTCAAACTAGGAAAGCCATTTTGGCAATGCTTTACCTCAATAGCGCTTTGGAAATGAAAGAGAAATATTTAGAATGAGAACACGAGGTCAGAGACACCCCTAAGTACAAGAATAAATGGGGTTATTGTGCTTAGCTGGGAGAGAGGTGAAATTACACTTGAAGTTTATTTTTTGTTTCAGAAAGCTTCATCAATCTTTTTTGTTAGTCCAAAGGCAAGTGTTACTGGATAATGGTGAAGGTGCACATATGTGAATGCACTCTCAGGGAAGGGTAGACAGAGTCATTTAGTGTAGGCAGGAGCTGGCTTTTGATGGGTGAGTAGAATTTCAATGGTCATAGATGTGGGTGGACAGCGAAAGTTCCAGGCACAGGGAACATTAAGAACAAAGGGAGAAAAGCACAAGGCCCATTTGGAGAACATGGATCTGTCCCCATATGGATAGAGTATGAAATTCATTAGAAGAAAGAGTGGGAGAGAAGGTAGGAAAAGGGGATTGGCGCCTACATGCTTCTCTCTTCCCACAAGCAGAAGATTCACTCTTTTGTTTTTAGCATAATGTCCCAGTCATGCATATATATATATACATATATTCATTTTCATAGGATTCACTCTTGGGAATAGAGGGGGCTTGTCTTTTGTTCATCTCTAAGGGCCTGACACTTGACTGGGTGTACAGTAGTGGCTTTATAAATTTTGGTCAATTAGACCATTAGCTAATACCATTGTGCACTTACATCTCCTAGAGTTTGGACATCAAAACTAGGGATGAGAGTGGATGCAGGGATTTAGCTACTAGAGGCATGATTCTGGTGCTTGAAATCAGGCAAGTCCAACTCCCAGCTAACACCCAGAGCAGCACTTCTCAAGCTTTAGTACAAATCACCTAGGGATCTTGGTAACATGAAGATCTTGATCCCATAAGGCTAGCTGGAATAGGGCCTGTGAGTCTGCATTTTAATAACCTTCCAAATGATGCCTGTGTTACTAGTCTGGGGACCAAACATTGAGTAGCAAAGATTTAAAGGCCCCCCACCCCCTACTCCTTGAACTTTGCAGATTCCAGATTCCTAAACGATTGGGCACAGCTAATGGTTCTTCACTTAGTATAGCTGATGAAAAAGCTCAAATTTAAAGCATCTCGTGAAGATGTCCTGCCACTAGAATTGTTGAGGTACATTTGAACTGATGGCATCCAATCTGTGCCATCTTTTTTTTTTTTAACTTTTCTTTCTTAGATGAATATGATTCTAGCTGGTGGGACTCAGAGTGTGATCTAGTCTATTTTGAAAGAGGATAAGCCTTTACTCTCCAGATATAGACTTATCCATTGATTGAACATCCTGTTTCTTCAATAATTATAAGCCTGTGTTTTTCAAGCTAATATTTCACACAAGGAACAAACTCCCATCACTGATATTCTGAAAATGACTATTGTTACATGGCTGTGAGGGTCTAGACTGGTGGGAGTAGTCTCCATAATGAAAATGAAAGTGACGGTATATCGTTGCATATATTAGTTGGCTTCTGAGTAATTTCACAATGCCACCTGGCCACATTTTGGCTGCCCTACAGGGAGAAAGAATGGGGTGCTGATGATTATAGTCTTATCAGGGAAGATGCCAGTACTGGCGGTGACGGGCATGGCTCAGTGGTAAATCCCAGCTTAGCGTGCATGAGGTCCTGGGTTCAATCCCTAGCACCTCCATTAAAGAAAAGGAAAGAAAAAAAGAAAGGAAGATGCCAGTCTTTAGGACAAATTCAGAGGGTTTTTTTTGTTTTTGTTTTTCCAGATATATTTATGGAAACATGGGCCTAACAATGAGATATTCACACAATCTGGAGTCTGGAGGCAAAGAGAGGCTGCCTACTTGACCCTCCATCTGAACCCTTGTCTTTTTTCTCAAGTTTGGGACACCCAAATCTGCTCAGATTCTCAGTTTGAGTCTGTGAGGTCCCTCATCCGCCTAATTTTATAGCCACTGGTAACAGCAAGTTCTGTTCAGCAATTTCTGACCAGCTCGGACTGGAGGAGGGGGCACTTTCATGTGTAGCTGAGAGAAGAGATTTTCTGCTGATATATACAAATATGTAATGTATATCTTAAAATCAAGAATGCAGGAAGAAATGAGGGAATTTTGCCTTTGCATTTAAACCAAGTTTTCTTTCAAAGGCTAGAGCAATTGTCATACTTTCTTTTCTACCTGAAGGGTGTCGGCTATACTAACCACTGCATGGCAACTTAAAAACACACCCGTTTTTTGCAAGGAGGGACTGGATTCTTTATAAGAAGCTTCCCCTTCAATGGTTTGGAGTGCTTTCCCTATAAGCTCAAGTCTAGAAGAGGTCAAATAAAACAAGCCTTCTGATTCTTGGCTATTTTTCAAATGCAATTCTATTTGATTTGAGCAAGGACTCCAAGTGAGTGTTAACCCTCCTTCCTTCTTCTCATCCTTCTTTTTTTCTTTCATTGTTTCCAGATATACATGTTTAAAAATTACAGAAGAGCTACTATGTTGAAAAGAAGTTTAAATATTACAGAAGTGAAGGTTCGCAATCCTGCCCCTTTATTTGGATTACCAATTAGTTTAGTTGGTATCCATCACTTCACAGTTACAATTTTTTCTTGAACTGAGAACTTCTAAGGTCTACTCTCTCAGCAACTTTCAAGTATACAATCCAATATTGTTAACTGTAGTCACCATGCTGTACATGACATCCCCAGAACTTATAACTGAAAGTTTGTATTTTTGACCACCTTCACCCAATTCCCCCACCCCCCACTCCCTACCTCTGGCAACCACCAGTCTGCTTTCTGTTTAATCCCACTCTGCAGAAGTAACCATTATGAACAGATTGGTATAAAATCAAACTTTTAGTATGCATATATAAATACATACATTCAGACATATAAATTATTTTGGTTTACAAAAATTGGATTATACTTATGTACTTTTCTGTATTCTTCATTTACCAATATAAGAAGGACCCTTTCCATGTAAATATGAATAGATTCCCTTTATTACACTGCTCCATAGTAGTCCATTGTCATAATCTATTTAACCATTCCCCCATTAACAGAAATTTCATTCATTCTGGGTTATTTTTTTCTATATGAATTATGCTCCAACAAATGTGCTTGCACAATGCAAGCTGCTTTTTCTGTAGCATAAATTCTTAGAAATTGAAATCCTGGATCAAAATGTCTACATATTTAAATGTTGATAGCTTTTGTCAAATTTCCTTTTTAAAGGCTGTGTCAATTTAAACTCCTACTACCAATGTATAAGAGAACCTGTTTCCTAGAACCCTTACTAATACCGAGTATTTCCATCCTTTAATTTTTTTTGCCAGTTTGAAAAATGGCATTTTGGTGTTGTTTTAATATATATTTCATTCACAGCTGGTAAGGCTGAGCATCTTTCCATATGTTTGGTGGCCATTTCTGTTCTTTCTTTTGAAGGATCTACTTCCACCAGGAATTTGCAGAGGGCAAACAAGCCAGCTTTCATGTCGAAGCTCTGGTAATGAGAAAGGTGTTTCACCTATACTTACTTAGAAAAATCAAAAGACAAGTGTTTCTTTTTATTAGAAGTACAAGTTTGCTTCTATAAATGGTAAAGGCTGAAAGTAAAGTAGAATGTGTCTTCTCTGTAATGTCTTCATAGTATATTTCAGAGACACTAAGGCAATCAAACAGAAGAAATCACGGAGGAATAAGACTGCTAGGGAAGCTGGCAGTGTAATTCTAACCATCCATCCATTTGTTAATTGCTCGACAAATATTCAACAAATATTTTTGAGCACCTACAATGTGTTAATCACGGAGTATCCAGTGATGAGCAAAGATCTTAGTCTCTGAAATAAGACCGGTTTGAATTTTGACTTCTCTTCAATATGTGTGACCTTGTGCACATGGCTTCATGTCTTTGTGCTGCCGTTTCCTTCTCTGTAAAATGGGCATAATAATAGTATGTACTGCATAGGGTTGTTGAGAGAATTAAATGAGATAATTCAAGCAAGGTTCTATGCACAAGGTAAGCACCTAACAAGAGTTATGTTTGCAATTCTTGACAAATGAGTTGCTGCTTCCTTCCCCAAGTCAACTTAGGAGAAATTATAGAAGACAGAGGGAAACAGATTCCAGGAACAACCACAGCAACCACAGCAACAGCAACACTGTGAGAAAGCCCTGGGGATACTGAAAGCTGCCTTGAACTGGTGTGTGCAGAAGGTGGATGGTTGCAGGGGATGGCCAGAGGCATCAGTGATAGGATAGACGGGCAGAAGAAAACTTACAGAGCTCTACTTGGTACCCTTAGTATAATTACTGCTTGTCTTAGGCATTGCAGAAATCAGCAGCAATTGCCCAAACTGGCTATGTTGGCAGGCTCTTGAGTAGATGGGCAATGCAAAAATTCTGCTGGAGGGAGGAGTAGATGTGCATAGGGGTGGGCCAACCAGCTGCCCTCTGACATTCATTGCTCTGCCTCCCCCCTCCCCCGAAACTCTCAAGATCTGTTGAATTGCAACACGAGGCAACAGACCAGAATAGTTGCCACATGAGGTGCCAAGATAGAGAAGTAACAGTAGTTTTGTGGTGTCTGGGGCTCTTCACTAGGACTAAACTAGGACCTTGCCTTTGACCCCTTCTTGACAGACATTTATTTGATGCAGTAGCTGATACCTGCAGGAAGCAGGAGTTGGCATACCCAGACTTCTGAGAAGGATGGATGACTACTGTAGGAAAAGACAACAAATTGGACAACATGTACCATCCAAGGCAAAATTATTGGAACAGATGGGCGAATAATTTAAAATATGCCAGGTAGAATTATGGTAATACATTAGTAATATGAAATAAAGTAAGGTAATTTTAAAAGGATCAAATGGAAAATATTAGCCATAAAATATATATTTACCTACATATTTGCCATTTCTGACACTCTGCATTCCTTTGTGTAGATCTCAGTTTTCATCTCATATCCTTTTACTTCAGCCTGAAAAAATACCTTTATCATTTCTTTTTAAATTTATTTTTGTTTTAGAATAGATTTAGATTTACCAAAAAACTACAAAGATAGTACAGAGTTTCTATATACCCTGTACTCTATTTCCCTTATTGTTAACCTCTTGTTAGTATGATAAATTTGTCACAACTAACGAACCAATATTGATATATTATTATTAGCTAAAGTCCATACTTTATTTTGATGGCCTTAGTTCTTTTTTTTGTGTGTATATGTATATCTTATTGAAGTATAGTCAGTTTACAATGTTGTGTCAATTTCTGGTGTACAGGGCTATGCCCCAGTCATACATGAAAATATATATATTTATTTTCATATTCTTTTTCACCATAAGTTACTACAAGATACTGAATATAGTTCCCTGTGCTATACAGTATAAACTTGTTGTTTATCTACTTTACATATAGTAGTTAGTATCTGCAAATCTTGTACTCGCAATTTATCCCTTCTCACCCCTCTCTTCCCCTGGTAACCATAAGTTTGCTTTCTATGTCTGTGAGTCTGTTTCTGTTTTATAAATAAGTTCATTTGTCTCATTTTTTTTAGATTCCACATATAAGTGCTATCATATGGTATTTTTCATTCTCTTTCTGGCTTACTTCACTTAGAATGACAATCTCCAGATCCATCCATGTTGCTGCAAATGGCATTATTTTATTCTCTTTTATGGCTGAGTAGTATTCCATTGTATAAATATACCACAACTTCTTTATCCAGTCATCTGTTGATGGACATTTAGGTTGTTTCCATGTCTTGGCTATTGTAAATAATGATGTCCTTAGTTCTTACCTAATGTCTTTTTTCATTCCCAGAAATCTACCCAAGATACCATATAACATTTAGTAATCATGTCTCCTTAGGCTCCTCTTGACTGTGGCAGTTTCTTAGACTTTCTCTGGTTTTGATAACCTTGACAGTGTTGAGGAGTATTGGTCAGGTATTTTGTAGATTATCCACCTATTGGGTTCATGAAATTTTTTTTCTCATGTTGGTCTGGTTTATGTGTTCTTGGGAGAATGATCACAGAGGTAGAGTGCCCTTCTCACCCCATCATACAGATACATACTATCCTCATGCTTTATCAGTGATATGTTAACCTTGATCATCTGGCTGAGGCAGTATTTGTAAGTTTCTCCACCATAGAGTTACTCTTTCTCCTCCTTTTTCACACTATGCTCTTTGGAAGGAAGAGATTACATGCAGCCCACATTTGAGGAGTAGGGAGTTATGCTCCACCTCCTTGAGGGGAGACTGTTTACATAAACTATTTGAAATTATTTTACATAGAAGGTTTGTGTATTATTCTCCATTTATTTATTTACTAAATCATTCATTTATACCAGTATGGACTTATGGATACTTATTTTATACTTTGGGTTATAACCCAACACTATTTTCTTTTTCAAAGCATTCCAACTTTGGCCATCGGAGCTCTTTTGGGTGGTTGCTGTGTCCCTTTGACATGACCCCATCATTTTTTTTTCCTAGCACTTCCTCACTTTATGGTACTACAAGATGCTCCAGGCTCAGCTTGTGTATTCCCAGCTTCAGCCCTAGAGTCAGCCATTTCTCCAAGGAGCCCTGGTTTCTTTTATTGCAGAATTATATTAGAAACCAAGATCTGTGCACTGGGTATGACATTTCTTTTTATGCAAGCTCGCTGGTGACAAATTCTCTCACTGTTGGTTTGCCTGACAAAGCATTTATTTAGCCTTTATTTTTGAAGTCCCCCCCCCTTGAATATAGAATTCTTTTCCAGCTTATATTATTTTAACAAGAAGTCAGTATTCACCCTGATCTTTATTCTCTTATATTTAAGGTTGACTTTTTCTTCCTCTGGCTGCATTTAGGATTTTTTTTTTCTGTATCATTAGTTTTCAGCACTTTGATTATGATATGCCTATTTTGGTTTTCTTTGTGTTTATACTGCTTGGGCTTGTGGAGATTTTTGGATTTGTGAATTCATAGTTCTTATCAAATTGGAAATCTTTCAGCCATTATTTCTTCAAATATTTTCTCTGAACCTCCTTTCCGAGACTCCAGTTACATATAGGTGAGATCACTTTTATTAACCCACATGTCATTGAGGCTCTGCTCAACTTTTTTCACACTCTTCCCCCTCTTTGTTTTTCAATTTGTAGAGTTTCCATTGCTATGGCTTCAAATTTACTCATTTTCTGCAGTGTCTAATTTGCTGTCAATATCATCCAGTGAAATTTCCATTTCAAATATTTCAGCTCTAGTACTTTAATTTGGCTCTTTCTTAGAGTTTCTATTTCTTTCCTCATTATGTCAATGTTTTCCTTTAAATCCATGAATATGTTTTTAATAGATATTCTAAAGTTTTTATCTGCTAATTCTGTTCTCTCTGACATTTCTGTGTCTTTGTCTCCTGTTTGATATTTCTCAGTTTCTTCACTTGTCTAGTAGTTTTTTAAAAATATGCTCGATATTGTGAATGTTTTGTTGTTGAATGCCTGGATTTTGCTGTCTTACTTTAAAGAATGTCAAATTTTGGGGGGCAGGCAATTGTCACTTGCAGATCAGCTTGGAACTTTCAAGGCTTGTTTATAAGCTTCATTAAGGTAGGTAGCCTTCACTGCAAGGCTATGTTAGCTCCATAATTAAGGTGTGATCATTCCAGGATCTCTGCTTAAAATCCTGGGTACTCAAGGATGTCTCTCCACTCTGAATGGTTGAAACTTGAACATTTCCTAGCCTTGGATAAGCTCTGGGAATTGTTCACCTTAGAGCTGCACAGACGTTCTCTGCCCATCCTTCAAGTTTCACTCTATGCATGAACAGCTCAGTATGTTTCAAAGACTCAAGGGAACCTCTTTGCCAATTTCTAGATTTCTTCCTTTGCATAACTCTCTCCTCTTCAGTACTCTGCCCCACTAATTATAGCTGCTCAGTCTCTCTGAACTCTGATCTCTGTCTACTCAAACCAGCAAGATATTGTGTTCTGCTTGGGCTTTTCATCCCTGTACTGTGGTCCAGAAATTGCCTCCAGGCAGCAAACTGAGACAAACACAGAGTTTACTTTATCTGTTTCCCTTCCTTCAAAGATCATAGTCCTGTACTGCCTGTTGTCTACTGTCTGAAAACAATTGTTTCCTATATTTTGTCCAGTTTTCTAGTTATTTATGGTAGGAGAGCAAGCCCAGTGCTAGTTACTCTGTCATGGACGGAAGTAGAAATACTACTCATAAAGATATGATAGCTGAAATTAAAAATGTGGTTGATGGAATCAAGAGTAGGAGGAATGTAGCTAAAGAACAAATTAGTGAGTTAAAGATAAAATTGGGGCACTTTCCCAGAAGGCAGCAGGGAAGGATGAAGAGAAAGAAAATATAAAAGAAAAACTAAGGAATATGGAAGGCGGAAGTAAAAGTTCCAACATCAAATAAAAGGGGTCCAAGAAATAGAGAAAATAAAAAGTGGAGAAAAGCAACTGCTTTGAGAAATAACAGAAATAAGTTTTCTAGAATTGAAAAATAATAAAAACACTTCATGTTTAAAAGTTATAGAGTGCCAAAGAGGAGAGAGAAAGAAAACCAATACTAGATACACTGTAGTGAACATTAAGAGCATCAAAAAGAAAATCCTAAAAGCATCCTTAAAGAACAAGCAGTACACCTACAAAGGAGCAAGAATCAGCTTGATCTCAGACTTCTCAATAGTAATATTAAGATGCAAGAAGAAAACAGAGCATCCTTGAGGAGATTAAATAGGAGAGCTTCACAGTGAAGAAGCCTGGGAGGGAGGAGAACCCAGAAGATGAACTGAATTGGTAATTGAGCAAAAGCCTCCACAGCCATAGTTTAATAACGCAAAAAGTCATGTGCATATCCTCCAGGACAGAATATTAGGCATGATTTTCCCCCACTGGATCATTTTTCTCCTCTGTAGTTAGAAAGAATAATTCCATCTTGCATTTTGTATCACATTTTAAGTTGGTTTAATATTCATGACCACATTTGAACTTCTGTGTTGCTGTGTTTAAGTGGTGGTGTTTGCCCCATTGTATAGATGAGAAAGCTGAGACTGATTAAAGTCATGCCACTGATCATTGACAGAGCCAGATGTAGACCTCTAAGTATATACCACCTATATTTCTGCTGTTTTTTTCAGCATAGTGAAAGATCATGAAAGCTAAGGTGATCTGGGTGGATTGTGAACTGATTTTTCAAATGGGTCTTGGTTGGAAAGGTCCTTTGGCTAGGGATGGGCATTCACAAGCAAAAAAGGTAACTGTGCTGCCCATGAGAGTCCTGTGTTCTGCCATATTTGGCTTATATATTGTGATTGTCCTCAGTTCTGAGATATGATCCAATAATGAAAAAAAAATCTCTTTTCCCCCTTGGAGTTCTTGTTAGTCATTTATGTGAATAAGCTTTTATTGGGATAATTATTGTAAATGTGGCACACATGAAGAGTGGCTCCAATTGCATTTTTAGAGCATAAATGTATGATAATGAATTTCATGGCAACTCACACAAATCTTCTTGCCCTGAAAGCTACCAGCAGGAGAGACATTACTGTCTGTCAGAGAAATGACAGAGAGGAAGAAACCCCTCCTTTAATTTTTCCATCTCTAAATATGAAGTGTCTCCTTCCCACGGAGCTCATAAAGACCCTCCATGTTGTCAACTATACACGAGCATTCTTTTTATCAACTACCCTAAGGTTCTTAAAGCCCCAGTGAAGGAACAAAAAGAGCATAATAATTCTAAGAAACTGGCTGAATGCTAGAGTGCCAATATCTCTTGATTAGAAGGGAATGGAATCATGAATGCAGCAGCATGTCAGCCCCATGGCTAGTCTCCCCCTTGGCAGGGTGATGAGCTTCACATAATCTGCCCTATCAATGTAGAATATGGTTTTCTGCTTTGTGACTGTGCTTTCATTTGTGTCTCCATCTGAAAGACATATTCAGAATCTGGAAACCTCTGTCTCTGCTAGACACACACACACACACACACACTCCTTTCTGGCAGAACCTTCATGCTATAAGAGCACAAGACTTTGCATAGTCCATTGAAAATGAAAAGAAATAAGAATAGATGGCGTTTGAACTGTATGTTAGGAAATTTCAGGGCCTCATGGATCAAAATTGTAAACAAACCAAATATAAAACAGGATCTGATATTGAAGTCCAAACTGGAGCTCCAAATATAAAAGATGATTAAATTGGGCCAGAGAAAATGAACCATATGTAGAGGTGAGTCTGCAAATCTTTTAGGAATAGCTAATTTATATGTTAATACCCTCTGCAGTTTTAAGATTTGAATTTTATTCTGCTTTACACTTGAAGCAGTTTTTTTTGTTTTTTTTTAATTTCAATCAGGACCCTTTGGGTATATCATTTATTACGGAGTCAGAAAAGAAAATGTAAAACTTTTGCAGAGTCTGGCTGGCACCAACTGCATTTGGCATGATCCTTTTTAAACCCTGTAGTTACTTACTTGAGTTACAGGTTGGATTGCTTTTGGTAAGACGGTGTAGCTGGCACAGCTGTTTCTGAAGCCCCCAGCTTCCGCAATCTGTCTGATTTTCTCTGTGTTATTTGCCCCACCCCCAACATTTCCTGCCCCACCTCGTCCCCTCTCCTTCAGGCTTCCAGTACTGCCAATTCTCTTTCTTCCTTCCTGTTAAAATCTGCTCTGAGGAGTCTCTCTAATATCAGTCATTTATGACTCAGTATGGATTTAAACCAACTTCCTTTGCTCTCACAGGGAGTGTCCCTCTAAGCTTTATCTCCAATTACGGAATTAAAGACTTTGTCCCTTATTAAAGGGATTTCAGGCATCAGTGAGCTTGTGGGGAAGGTAGATTTTTGGCCAAGCAAGACCTTAGGCATCTCGGAAATTGACAGATGATTGTATCACTCGCAATACTTAACACAGTGGCTGAAGCACGTAGTAGCAGCTCAGTGAGGATCTGCTAATTGGATTAAGTGGTTATCTATTCCTCCTCCCAATAAGACTTTAGCTGTTAGGCTCTTTCTTTGGCTTTCAATGTCTCCTAGATGGAAATTGAGGGGCCTGGACACATTGTGGATCCTTAAATTACACTAAAGTTTGATAATGAAAAGGTTGCAATATTTGAGAAGATTGAATCTTGACGGATAATACAATGAACAGTCGCAGGACAGAATCAGAAAGTTAAAGAGACATATATGAATCTTCCAGAATTGAAAACTGTTGAAATTGCTGGAAGATTAGATCATATTAGTCATTTGCTATAAACCTGCTCCGCTGTATACCTTCAAAGAAGACTTTATTTCCTGACTGTCAGTCAACCGTGGCCTGATTAGAGGGAGCAGGATCTAAGGAGGTCAGAGTCTGGGCTCTGGAGTCATTTCTGATGAGGTTTTCTTTTGCCTAAAACACAGCAGGAAAAATGAGTGCAAGGTGGAGAAGAGATTTACATTTTGTTCCCCTTATTGCTCACATGAAGCTTATATTTCCATTTAAAATCTTTTCACGGAAAGCTCTTGGAAAAATTGACCCCTGAAGCAAGCATTATTTGGAGAGTTTTGGATGTGGCTTTCTGGCAAGGTGTACGATTGAATGTGATTAGCAGACAAGCGCACTGCTGGGCCTCTTGGCTTCTGCTGGCTGGCTTTTATCCGTACACCACCCGGCCTCTCCTGCTCCTGCTCTTGCTAGAAATGTCCTTGCTACTGTTCTGACATTCTCCAGTACATTCTCGAACCCTCCTTTATTGTCATCTGGGAGTGGCCCACCCTCTCTGCACATAAGTCAATTATTGTAATTTTCCCTGAGAAATCCTGGGAAGAGGAAGTGATGGTTGAGCTCAGATGAGACTACTTCTGCTCTAATCTCCACGCTTATCTGATTGTTACACGGACAACTTCTAGCAGCTTTGGGAGAAGAAATGGGAAAAAAAAACGGGCAATTTGCGCTCCCCTTGACAAAGGTATAACTGCCTTAGCCACTATACAACTTTTCATCTCCCACCTCTCACACTCTCATTCCTAAGAAACCCCATGGTTGCTCTCTTTTTTGGCCTCATATTATTTTTCAATAGGTTAAGGCTACAACTATTAATAAGCAAGGGCTTTTGCTTCAGGGCTGTCAAACTAGCCCTTTTCAAGCCTGCAAAATTTGTTTAGCAATTAAAAGAAAAGAGATATGAAATCTCATATATTCTTGTAAGTGGCTCTTCCTTTCATGTTTTTGCCTGGCTATAACTTGAGATGCTTTTTAACCACAAGCTTTTCATTAAGTAGAAAATATAATTATTCTCTTCGAGAGGAAGGGCAAAACACTCCCAGTGACCTGTCTAAAGAATCCCTTTAACTAATGACAGCTTCTCTCAAATTAGAGCAAGAATTGTCCTGATTCGGAACAATATGGGGGCAGGACAATAAAATCAGGAAAATTCTAAGAATAAAGTCACTGCCCTGATAAGTAGTTTTCTGCTGTGAAAGGCTTGTAATTTATTATAGGCATATTTAGAAATAGAAAAACCATTGCATTCCCGACAGAATAAAGCAAAATGATAATGGTGAGCAATCTTAAAAGAACTTTCAATAAGAAGAAGGCTTACTGGAATGTCTAAGAAGTTTGGAACATCAGTTGAAATAAAATTTTATTTAATGTAGTTCAAATATCATTTTAGTGAGTCTCAAACAAGTAATACAACTTTTTAAAATCAGGACTCTTAATTAACCAAACTCTTTTCTGAATTGTATTTTTGCACAAAGAAGTGTATCAGAAGATAACCATGTCACAGTTTTTTTCTAAACAGCATTTCCAGTGTATTGTGGGTTCATTATGGGTTAAACACAGTCTCTTAAGCCTTTTACAACTACATCACTAGTCTGAGCTGATGCCATCTATGGTTGGAAAGATGACTCCAAGACCCAGCAATATCTTCAATGTTCACTAATGTAACTTACTATACTGTACTCACTAAGGCAGGAAATTAGACTCATAGGATTTCCAGCCATAAATTTTGAAAAGTAATAGGGTTTCAGGTTAACCCCCAGTTACCCAGACAAAAAACAATTAACCAAAATCTTCTATTCTCAGACCCAATGAAGAAAGGATTGGCCATGCTGATGTGTCATGGTATTGGAAGTAGCCCAACATAATTATCCACAGTTTGGAAATCACTTTTAATTTATAGAACAGCTTTATCTCACTGTTAAAGCACATGGTAGGTTCTTTAAAATGTTTTTTGTCTAAATCGAAGAATAAGTGTGTGCCTTGTATATTTTTAAAATATCAAACCAATTTTTGTCACTAATTGCTCCTGATAATCTGTTTCCTTGTTGTCTTGTACTCCTCCTACTCACTGAATCAACTGGATTTAGTGCTTCAGGGGAAGACAGATATGATCTGAAACAAATGTATCGTTGCTCTGAGTTTGAAACTGTAATTTTTTTAGTGCATTGTGAGATAATGGTTTCAAAATCCAGGCTGTGATGAAGGTAGATTCCCTTTACATACCAAGTGCAAAATACAGTGGTCTGAAAATAGTACTTCAGCATCAGCCATTGTGTAGAGAGAATGCTGGATACCAACATAAGGGAAGTTCCTGCCACTCAGAAAACTGAAAGCTGTTTTGGGTTGAAGATGCTGACCCCACATTCTGGGCCACAAAAGGAGATGATAGTTCCCTTCTTGTTTATAATTCTTGGAGGAGATCACATGGTGCCCGTATCAACACAGAGTAGCCACAGTTGAGTAGCAATGGCACCGTGGCATAATAAAGAGAGGGTTGGAGATATGATGTACCTGGTCCTGGAGGGCTGTAAAGGAGATCTAAAATTCTCATGTGACCTGGTGGGATATGCAAGAGTGAGGAAAAGATAGGTGGAGCAGAAGAAGGCTGGGTTCAGGAAGAGGAGGGAGCTGACTGCAGGAACCTTCCCATCAGAGTAATGGCAATGCTCATGGCATTAGCTCATGGCATTGGATCCCAGCATGATTCTCCAAAGGCCAGATGGCCCTGAGATACTGTGCTGTGGATACCTGTGCAAAACTCATGAAGATCAAGCAGGATTAGGGACATCTCTGCAGAGATCAGAAGGAAACCAGAGGCCGACATGCATCACAGAGATTGCTTCTCAAGTGCAATGAGGCTATATAAGCTTCCCTCTGCACCCTGATACCATCCTGGGGAAGGAAAAAAGAAAATATTTTAAGAAGATAGAGGCAGTCCTAATAGGAAATTTGAACTCTGAATTGACTGAAATTAACCTGAAAGATACTAGGGGAACTGGGGCTCTAGAGCAAGATGAAATCAGATATAGAAAATTAAATTGCTTTTTTTTGTAACTGAGTCAGAGTGTATACATTTGTACTTCCTCTAACAAATATATCCCCCAATATTTTATAGACTAAGTCAAGGCTTCCTTTTTACTAATTTCTTCCAAGTCTTCCTTTTTATTTTATTTTTTTCCTGCCTTAGTGAGGTGTAATTGACAAATAAAATTGTATATATTTAAGGTGTACAATATGATTTGATATTTGTATGCATTGTGAAATGATTACCACAATCAAGCTAATTAACACATCCATCACCTAACATAGTGACATTTTTGTGTGTGTTTGTGTGGTGAGAACACTTAGGATCTACCCTCTTAGCAAATTTCAAGTATACAATATAATATCATTAACCATGCTGTGTGTGTGTGTGTGTGTGTGTGTGTGTGTGTGTGTATAGTCACCATGTTGTACATTAGATCCCCAGAACTTACTCATCTAAACCTGAAATTTTGTACCCTTCAACAAACGTCTCACCATTTCCCACACTCCCCAGCCCTGGCACCCAACATTCTGCCATCTGCTTCTGTGAATTTAAAAGCCTTCCTTTTTACATATTTACTTTGAGAAAGGTGTGAAAGGGAGTGAGATGACAAGAAGTTCTCTTTTAAAAGACAGATTCCTCTGGAAGTAGTTACACCCTAAGATTGTACCAGTTAATGCTAAATTATTAGTTAACAAAAAGGTTTCCATTAACAACATCTCAGTAGGGGTTTACAGAAAGTGGGGTGGGGGTGATAAAGAGAAGATAGTTAAGGAAGAATTAAGTAGTAGATGTAGTTTTCTTAACATATTTGAGATTTCTTGGATAGTATTTATCCCATGGTTCTTTTCCCTTTTTCCTAATTTGCTGAGACATAGGAAAGGACTGCTCTACACTTCTTATTGTTTTCAAGGCAATAATATGAGAGTTAAGAGCCTGGACTTTGGAGTCAGATAAGCCTGGGTTCAAATACTGTGTGACCTTGAACAAGTGACCTCCCCATTTCAGCTTCAGTTTTCTAATCTGTAAAGGAGGGGAAAGAATATGTACAGCAAAGATCTGTTGTGAGGGATAAATGCAATCTGAAAACATCTAACATCTGAGATGTGATAGGTGCTCCAAACATGCTTGTTCCTTTTCCGTTGTCAGCATCTTCCTTTTGTCTCTCCAGATCCATTCCCCACCCTTTTTCGTCCTCCTCGGTCCTCAGAAAGACTGACTTGTCTTAGTCTCCTTCACTGGGCTTCCTTGTCCTCTGACTTCTGGGTGGATTAGACCAGCGGAGAACACTAGTAGGAGAGCCAGAGGGAGAAGCGTGATGTGGGGATATGTATTGGAATATTTAATGCCTCAGCTTCTTTCCTGCAGGATGCCATAAGTTGATTAGTCCGTCAAGGAAAGGTCACAGGAAGCCCTCTCCCGGGAACCCTCTCTCTCCCCTGGGAGCAGCCTCCTCCCTTTACTCTTTCAAGCCTGAGGCGATAACGCCCCTCTCATCCCTCCCAGCACTTCCTCTCTTCTCATGGTTTACCTCACCTTTGTAAGTAGTCCCTTTATTAAACTCTCCTCAAATTACTCAATTTGAGTGTGCCTGCCTATTTCTTGCTGGGACCCTGATTGGTACTTTTCTAAATATCTATGAGAAATAGAAGGAAGATGCATGCACTCAGTCTCTCTGTCAAGGCTTGAATCAGCTGCCCCTCTTCTTTCTTGGAGACGTTGAGTCCCAACGAGGGCACAATTTGCTTTAATGAACAGAACACCAGACTAAGGGTCAGAAGACTTGGGGCTTTGCTCTGGTTGTGCCATTAACTCCCTGTGAGCTGGAGGAAGTGACACAGCTCTTCTGTGTGTCTTGATCCTTCTGTAAAATGAAAGCATTGAATTACTTCCACAGTAGCTTCTAGTGCTTACTCCACAGTGACTAAACTTTTCCCTAGTAGAGTTGTAGCGGACATTCCTCAGATGTTAACTCACTTAGCTTTTCCATACAGGAAAGGAGAATGACGCATCTCCCAATCTTTCTTAAGAGAGTAAGAAAAAAAACAACTCTTAAAAATGACAAGTGAAGCTTTTAAACCTTCTAATCAATCTCTCTGCCTTCAGATTGGCTGATTAAGACTCTTGACATCTGAATGATTTATTATGACTTAAAGTCCATACTTACAGCACTTGAACTTGATTTCTTCACAACAAAAGGAGGCAGTGGAAGGAGACAGATGATAGGCAGGAAGCAACAGACCAGGAGCTTAAATGGTGATTCTCCCACATGGCCTTAGCAGGCGTTAGAAGTTTGGGTTGTTGCTATAGCTGATTGGTTTGGACAGTTTGTGAATGCAGGGAGAAGGGATGGAATATTTGCACACAGATGGACAAAAAGATCAATCAATCAAGGCATACAGAGAGGAATATAAAGCAACGGTGTAGTTTGGGAGGACGGAGTGAGACTGTGCATTGAGACCTATGTCTGAAGACCTATGTCCACTGTATGAGGGTTTTAATTACTCTGTAAGATTTAATCATCATGACAACTATGTAAATTAGAGATTATAATAATTTTAAATAAGAGGAAATGGGCTCAGAGAAGCTGAGAAAATTACCCAAGTTCACCCAGCTTTATTAGTAAGGGGAAAACCCAGCATTTGAACCTGGGCTATAGATTTCAAAGTCTGTACTTTCCAGAGGCTGCTAAGGGAGTGATGTCATGAATTACATCTGGTGACTTCAGGGTATAAGATAGTTTAGGACAATTCACTCATGCACTCATTCCAGAAATATTTATTGCATATCTACTATGTGCCAAGCTTTGTCTCATATAATGGGATAAAGTGTTGAACCAGTCAAATGAAATCTCTGCTCTTACCTCCTAGGTAATCAACAAGTACACAGGTAACAAAATGTAATTTTCTAGTAGTCATTGTTTTGAAGAAAATAAAATGGGGAGAAATTGATTGGGAGGCGATCACAGGTGATTTCTCTGACAAAGTGACATTGAAGCTGAGTCTAGAATGCAAAGATCAGGAATAAAGGGCATTTCAGACAGAAGTACAGCCAGGAAAAGGAGAGAAGCCAGTAAAACTGGGGAGGGAGAGAGAATGAGAGAGAGCACGTGCGCGTGCGCGTGCACAAGAACAAGCAGATAATGTAGATCCCTGTAGGTCATAATGAAGGGTTTGGCTTTTATTCTAAGAATGAATGTACACTACCAGTGTCCTCAACTACTTTCTCCACCCAGGTCTTAAGGGAAGGATTTTCTGAGAATAAACTTGATGACTTATGATCCCAAATGTGAATCTTAGCTCTATCTGAGATGGATGGAGTTTAAGTAATCAATATCCTTCATGACAAAAGCACTTATTAAATGCCAATTTGTACATGGCATAAGGTTCTGGTTCAGCAGTCACCACCACATCTGTGTGTGTGTGTGTGTCTGTGTATGTGTGTATGTGTGTGCACACGCGAGGGTGTAAGTGTGTAGAGTGTGGACGTAGGGGTGGTATGCATGATTGCAGGATCTGGAAGGTCACAGAGGTGGGTGGCAGTCCTCACCCATCTCCTCTCCAGCTTAAGGTATCTTAATCACTTTTCCTTAGAGCTTGGAGCTATTTCCTGGTCCACCTGCTGGAGTCACTCTTGAATGAACTGTAGCTTCCAATGAAAATGAAGGGAAGACATTTGCATGGCTTTGAATCTTGCAATGGCAATTCCAGTGAATGCACAGGATATATTTACATGATGCTGGAAGCATTTACATGATGCTCAAATTGCATAGCTTGTGGAGAGGAGATTGTTTATTCAAATGAAGATTGAGAGGACTGATTTGATTTCCTAATTCAACCCAAGACTATGTGATGGTAGGACATGTAAATAATTTGCTCACGGATGGGAGGTTTTATCTTTCTATTAAAAAAAAAAGGAAACAAGGGGAGGGTAGTGCCTGGAGGGAGGCATGAGAGGGCTTCTGATATGATGGTTATTGATCTGGATGCTGGTTACATGGTAGTGTTCAGTTTGTGAAAATTCAGTGAGCTGTATACTTGTGATTTGTGCACTTTTATGTCTGTGTTATACCTTGATAAATTCTACCAAATATGAAGTAAGTGAAATTCAGCCCTGAAGGCATTTTCAAAATAATAAAGCCAGGATAGTTAATAAGTCCTGGAGAAGGAGTTTGCAGACTTAGTTTCCATTAAAGCTCTTCCACGAACTTATATGAATAAACAATCAGAATGGGGAGGAGGAGTTGAGGCAGCTGAATAAATGGCATCCTTTCTTTTCTTCCTCTAGTTCTGAACTGATTGAGAGAGACAAGGAAGTAAAGCAGGTAGAGATCAAAAGAACTTTATTTCTAAAGGAAGTGCTAGAGAAGGTGGCTTAGATGTGCTTGCCAAGTGGGTTTCTTAATTCTGAACTTCAGAATTAGGTAGAGATACCCATCTAGACCCAAGAAATGCAAGAAGACAGTAGGTCTTGCCCACAAGAGGGATTTTATGGCAGTGGTTAGAACAGAGCTCCTTCCTTCCGAAAGCAGATAGGCCACGCGTGCTCTGGGTCTGCTCCCAGATCTATCAATCAGAATTCCCTTCTCTCTCTGTCTCTGTCTCTGACTCTGTCTCTGTCTCTGTCTCTGTCTCTGTCTCTCTCTCTCGGAGGAAATGAAAGGCTGAAGAGAGGTCAATAGTGTTCTGCTAACTGAGGTTTCTCCACTTGAGAACAGGAAGCCAAGAGAAAGGGTGCCCCCAGACTTCCTCAACTGACAACAAAAACAACCTCAGCCATGAGGATGCTAGGAACTGCCAGTTACTGAGAGCTTAAGATGGTGAGGCACAGAGCTAATGGTTTACCCGTATGTGTTTTTACATATGTTTTCTAACTGCGTTTTCACAATAGCCCCAGGAAATAGGTATAATTATGACCTCCACTTTATAGCTGGAGTAACCCACCCAAGGTCACACAGCTGGGAAATGGTGGAGCCAGACACTTAGAGGTCGAGGTAGCAAAGTGAAGTGCAGACTCTAGCACTGGGCTCCATGATTTAAAAGTCAGTACCACTTACTGGTTGTGTGGCCTTGGGCAACTTACCAAACCACTCGTTAGTTTCCATCTCAGTAAAATGGAAATGTTATTTCCTTTCTCTGGGACTCCTTTTCCTTATCTGTGAAATGTGTATAGTAGCTTAGCTCACCAGTTCTTAAAAGTGTGATCCCTGGACCAGAAGCTTCAGCATCATCAGGGAACTTGTCAAAAATGATCATTGTACTGAATCAGAAACTCTAGGGTGGGGCCCAGAAATCTGTATTTTAATGAGTTCTTCAGGTAATTCTGATATGCTGATGTTTAAGATCCACTGATCTGGATGATCTCAAAATTGTCTTCTAGCTCTGCCATTCTGACCTCTAACCTCAAGATTTCCTATTACCCTTTCTTCTTCTCAGGTGTCCACACACTAGAGGAGACATTGTGTCACCCTCAGGAAGCTCCCACTGTCAGACAGGTGGTGGTGGTATTGGGGTGCACAGAACTTCCTTGAGGAATGCCCCTTCTGGTGGAGCAACCAAACTACTTTAGTGTTTTGGGAAGACCCGGAAGTAGGGCTTTAGTTAGGGCTGCCTCTCTACCCCAGATTATGCCAGTGACAGGTGAGGGGCTGGAGGTTAAAGGCAAGCCCCTTAGCCTGTGAGAGGAGTTGGTATGGGCTGCAGGGGCTGCCAGGAGTGGCTGGGCTCACGGCGTTGTCTGAAGTTCAGAGTCCTGCAGGATTAGACTGTGGGAGACAGTTAGGAGATCATGTTCTCCGCACTTCTGACTTTCCTGGACTTTTTCTTCCTCTCTCTTCTCTTCCTCTCAACCCCTACACAGCCTGGGCATCCTGACTCCCTATGTCAGTGCGGCAGGATTTGTCAGAGCAAGGCCAAGACCTGAGAAGAAACAGCAGGTCAGGGCCACAATTTGGAGCAATTAAGGAGTACCTTAAAACATGCATTTGTGGATAACTTCGTCATTAACACCTCAACACAGCTGAGGGATCATATTTGGTAATTATGTGAAAGGGCTTTTACAAGCTGTAGAAAGAGAGAGTATTATTATTATAAAGAGGATTAAATTAGACCCTTGGGCAAACATAGACTTCCAATATGGCCAATGCAGGGCTTTACAGATGTCTACATAGTGTGCTTTGAAGGGTGTCATTTAACATCTTAGCACTGATTAATTTATCAGAAAACTAGCTGCTACCTTGGCAATTCAAGCAAGGTCCTGACAGCATGGGACAAGGGGTAGGAAAATTTTGCCTGGATGCTGAGGGTGAGGGCAGGAGGCCAAGAGGGAACTTTGGGGATTAAGTGATATACCATGTGCAAATTACCTAGCACGGTGCCTGGCCTGCAGGAAGTGCTTAATAATGACTGGGGGCATGGGGTACTGGTTAGGGAGAGCAGTTTGGAGGAAGGCAGGGGCGCTGAGCCAGTGGTGGCTTGGGGAATGTTGGAAAGGAAGGGGAAAGAGAACGAGGTACAAAGGGGCGGAGAAAGCAAATCGGTTTGGCTGACTTGTTGGAGTGTAAGGACGGTTCAGAGGCCCTTGGCGTTCTCACGCTGAAAGGCTTAGGAAGGCAATGAAAAAAAAGGATGGGTTTGTTTTGCAGTTCAGGAGGTTAATTTAAATCTTTTGAATTTTACTCTCGGCAGCCTTCAAAATGTCTGAGCCACACAGAAATCATGCAGGTCAGTAACCTGTTGGCGTGAGAAATTACATTCTTTTTCTCTGGCCCCTCCTGACAGAATAATAATAGATTGCAGCAAAATCAAGAGCATTAACTTGAATCGCATAGCTTCTCTCTTTTGAAAACTGTGCTTAGCTGTATTAAAGAACCAACACGCGGGCCAATGCTTCCATCAGGTGGAACAAAACCCAGGTTGAAACTGGATCGGGGCTCTGTCACTCAGTGTGTGACTTTGGGAACTCACGTGCCCAATCCAGGTGTACCTTTCTTCCCTGGAGAGCAGATGGCATCTAAGATCCTGTTCGGGATTTCCAAGTCTTTCGTACTCAGCGAGCTTGTATGCCTACCTCCTTTCTCCCCACCATGGCTCACAACTCCTCTGGCTGCTTCCAGAAGGCGAGGGAATGTTATAAAGTTTGCCTACAGACTGTAATCACGAACACATAAAAAGCAAGGCAGGCTCCAAACACCAGTTATCATCATCATCAAACCCTGCCACATCCCCGGGAAACAGAACAAGGACTCCAGGAAGGAATTATGTCCTGATGCTAGAAACCAAAATGGCACACTGCGTTGGCCAATTCCTGCAGATGTTGTCAAGCAAGAGGTGTCAAGAGACATTAAAAATTCTCCCTCTCAGCTTCGAACAGCAAACATCAGGCTTGCCTCTCTTTAAAGTTACAAACTGGGCTGCACGCTGGTCCCTTCCTTTTCTCCTTCAACTCTCTGATGTGAGCTGAAGCCAAGGGCAAGGATCCTTGGACCCCCAGCAGTCTTTCATCTGGCCCATCCACGGGGCTCTTCCAGAAATGTCTCGACATAAGTTACAACCACAACACAGCCTCGGCGGCTTGCTTGTCTCAGCGGGCTGCCTGCCTGGCAAATGGGATTTAAAGGAACTCTCTAAATGATTGCTAGGACTTTGGGAAACTGCAAAAGGCTGGTTTCATCATGAGTGCCTCCTTTGTGGCATTTTAAATTCACTTTCTATCTGTTCCCCTTCCACCTGTCTTTTCTTCACTGGCCCCAACTGTTTTAACTCAGCAGAAGTTCCCCTCCCTGAAGACCCTGGTTGCCCCTCTGGCTCTCTCCCTGGTGGCTCCCCCTCCTGAGCCACCTTCCTGGCTGCAAGTCACTTGGACAGAGACCAGTGTGTACAGACTCTGCTTCATCATGCCCCGCCTTCCCTCCAGGCCCACTAGCTTATCCAGAGCTCCTGCTGCTGCCTCTCTCTCTTCAGCCTCGTTTTCTACATCTTTGGGATTCTGGGAGCGTCACTACAATCACATGATATACATGAAAGCCATTTTAGCTTAAAGAAAGAACAGGGCTCACAGTGCCAGGTTTCTGAATAAGCTGTGATTGGGCTGATTCTGAAATCAGCTGGCAGGAAAAGGGCCTTTGAATGTTTTCCCCTCCCTGGAATGCCATTCCCAGCCTTCCTCAAACCTGGCTGACCACTGTATCTACCATTTCTACAAAGCTCAGCTCAGACATCTTTACTTCTTCTGGGAAGCTTTCAGTGGTCTCGTCCCCCCTCCTCTGCACCTCTAACAACAGCTAACATTTATGGCGTACTTCTTATATGCCAGGCACTTTACCTGTATTAACTCATTTAATCCTCACAATCATTCTGTAAAATAAGCACTCTATCTCTGATTCCCATTTTACAGAGAAAGAAACTGAAGCCTTGATTAAGACATAGGTTAAGCGATTTGCCAAAAGTTACAAAGTTCGAAAGTGCCAGAGCTGGAATTCAAATCCAGGAATCCAGGCTCCAAAGCCTATCCTCTCCTGCCTCTCCCTTCCCTAGGATAGCTAATGTAGCATTTATTTCCACTTGTGTAACTATCTGGTTACTTATTTGTATCCACAACTAGATTGAAAACTCTGTGCAGGGCAGCGGTGGTGTCTTATTCATTTCTCTATCCCCAGGGCCTGGCACAGAGGTGCAAAATAGATGTTCAATAACTGTTGAGTGAATGAATGAATGAATAAATAAATTTCACTGAAGCAGAAACTACAAAGCTTTTGGAATCAGAAGACTTGGATTTGTATCCTGGCTCTGCCTAGCTATGTGATCCTGATGAATTATATAATTTTTTGAGCCTCAGATTCTTCTTTTGTGCAGTGAGAAATAAAAGATATTTCAAAGTCTTATGTTGAGAATTAAATAAGTTGACGTTTGTGAAGCACCTAGGGCAGTAAAGGTGCTCAGTACATGGTTTCATTCATTCATTCATTCATCCATCCATCCATTCATTCATTCAGCAAATAATTACTGAGCACCTGATGTGTACCAGGCATGACAGTATTTGTGGGGTATTTACAGAGAACAAAACAGAATTCCTGCCTCGTGGAGTTACATTCTAGTGGGGGAGGGGAACAAGTTAAAAAGAAATATAAAACACTTATAAGGTAAATAAACAGAGAATAACTGGAGGGCTGCTTTATTTAGAAAGGATGGTCAGGAAATGCCTCCAGGGAGTGATGCTGACATTGAGGCTTGAAGAATAAGGAGGCTAGCCACTTGAAGAGCCTGGGAATAACCATTTCACCCAGAAGGAATAGTCAATATAAGAGCCTTGAGTTTAGTAAGAGATAAAAGCATTCAAAGAAGAGAAAGGGGGCCAAGATGGCTGGCACCTGGTCAGTGAGGAGCAGAATGATAGGAAATGAGGTTGGAGAGACAGATCATTCAAGGGGCCTTGCAGTCCCAGTTAATACAAGGGCCATAAGAAGCTATGACTAGGTTGTAAGTGAAGAGGTGGCAGAGCATGATTTCTATTTTTAACAGCCCACTTTGGCTGTTGTGTGACGTGAGGATATTAAGGGGGCAAGAAGAAGGGAAGCCAGTTAACAGCCTATTGAAGTGGTCTAGGTGAGACATTCCAGTAGCTGGGACTAGGGTGGAAGCAATGAGAATGGAGATAAATGGTCATATTTGAAATATCTTTTAGAGGTAGGACAATCGTAACTGGCGAATGAATTGGATATTGGGGATGATGAGAATGGAAGAATCAGAATGATTCCTGACTTTGGGTTTGAACAACCGAGTGGATGGTGGTATGTTTTTTAAAATGGGGATGTCTGGGGGAGGAGCAGGCTTGGGAGGGAAAACAAGAGTTACGTTGAAGGCATGTTACTATGGACTGAATGTTTGTGTCCATCCCCACCCTCACCACCAAATTCTTACATTGAAGCCCAAACCTCCAGTGTGAAAGCATTTGGAAGTGGGGGACTTTGGGATGTGGTTAATCCAGCTGAGGTTATCAGAGTAGGGCCTAAGAAGAGGAAGTGCTCTCTCTGTCTCTGTCATGGGAGAACACAGCAAGAAGGCAGCCATCTGTAACCTATGAAGAAGGCACTTGCCAGGAACCGAATCTGGTGGCACCTTAACATTGGACTTCCCAGCCTGTGGATTTCTCCAGAACTGTGAAAAATAAATGTCTGCTGTTTAAGCTACCCAGTCTGTGGTATTTTGTTATAGCAGCCTGAGCTGACTAAGACATTAAACTTGGAATGCCAGTTAGATATCAGAGGATATGTCAAACAGGCGGATTTATGATACTGGTTGTCATGGGAGAGGTCAGAGTTGGGAGATATAAATTTAGGAGTCATTTGACTGCGGCTGGTATTTAGAGTTATGAAAGTAGAGGATATTACTGAAGAAGTGTACAGATAGAGAAGAGGATAATAATAATAATGATAACAGTAATGGTAATAATAGTAATGTAACAATGATAATAATAATAATAATAGCAAACATGTATACAGTGTTTACTATATGCTAAGTACTGTTCTAAGTACCTTATATATATTAACTCATTTAATCTTTACAACAACACTGGAAGGTAGGTGCTATTATCCCTATTTTATAGATGAAGAATCTGAAGCACTTACAGATTGGGTAAATTGCCCAATTTCACACTAAGTAAGTAGCAGATAGGATTCAAAATTGGAAAGTTTGGCTTCCGAGTCCATTCTCTTAACTCCTATGCTGTCATATCCTCTTAAGAGAAGAGCCCCAGAATTCAGCCCCGGGACTCTATCACAGGGAGTGGGTAGAAAAGGAGACTGCTGAGGAATAAGTAGGAGAGTGTGGTGTCACGGAAGCAAAGGGAGTGAAGATTTATCAATAAGAAGGAAATGTTTAACTGTATAAATATTCTTGAGCAGTTAAGTAAGAAGAGGCTAGAGATGTTTCCATTGGATTCATCAATATGGACGTAACCGACAAGAGCAATTAATAGTATTTGCCATTTTCTGAGTCTGCTCTTCAGTCGCTAGCTTCTTTTCTCAACCTTGATGATAAATTTACGTCTTAGGCCGTGAATTTCATCTGCCACTAGGTGTATGCAATCAGACCACTTCATTTCCTATGGGATGTATTCTGAGTAGCATTTTATGTTTGGATTTTTATCCCACTGTCCTCTTTTTGGGTGCCACAGTCTAGTTTCCTTGATTTTGGGGGGTCTTGCTTCATCTAGAGGTATTTTCCTATGTCATCAAAGGAAGTACATAAGAGGCTTTTTCCTTAGTCTTACTATTCCCACTTGCTCAGCTGGTTGACTCAGAGTGGAAAGGGGACAAGATTTCTGGCTGTTTCCGAATGGCAAACTCAAGAGCTATATCACTAGACAATTCTAATGTACAGCACTCCCTCCCTACCATTCCTATGCTTGAGAAATTGAGAGATAGTATCTGAAGGCTAAATCTGCCTCCAGCAAGGATAATGAGTCCTGCTTGATGGTTTAGAGTAAGAACATGTCACATGACTAGTGCCTCTAATTAGCCCCTCAGCAAGCTCTAGTCTAGATTCCTTATTTAGGGCACAGTGGTACTCAGATAGGGTGTGATTCATTTCTACCAGGGTGTCTGAACACATCTGAGTACATCAAAAGGAAACTCAGTTCCAGATGGAGTCCTCTAGAACAGCGCTGCCTGGGGTGGGTGAGCAATGCCACAACTCAGCCTCAACAGGACAAAGCACCCGGAGAGGGAGCTTCCCATTGCTCTATGATGAGGGAAAGCAATGCCCTGGATAGGTTGTCATCACTCCTCGATTTCTCCCTTAAGCTCAGGAAAGCAGATGGCAGGAGCACAGCAGGGGACTGACAAATGCTTATCACTACTTTGCACTAACTTTCTCAAAGCATGTCAACATTGGTTTGCCCTGGAGATCTCTGTAAAGGCATTACTTTAAAGGAGAGCATTTATGGAGCTGAGTTCCTCGTTTCCATTTGCCATTCCACATGGATTTGGCACTCTTAGGGGTGAAGAAGTCAAGGCCCTTGACTTCTCTTCACAAAAAATGTCTTCTTGCAGAAATAGTTCAGGCTAAATAGCTACCCCTACACATTGGGGCATTTAATTTGCATTGTACTTTGACTATTGAAATTTCTTTGTACTTTAATCCTTCAGAATCATGGAAACCCCAGAGCATAGACAGAGGAAGGGTCATCATTGGTGTTAAAAACACCAGAGAAAAGGAATGACTTATAAGAGAATGTGATACTCAAATAGTAGAATGGAACTGTAGACTGGTGGCTAAAGAAGTTGGAGAAGGAGAGATCTTGAAGGCAATCAGAAAAAGGGCAATTAGAATGGTAAGAGGAGATGTGGACCAAAAGTACCTTCTAGGAACAGAGATAAGGGAAGAGATGGCCTGTGAGATGATGAAAGACCACATGAGTAAGAACATAAGAACAAGTAAGACCCTCACTCTCCACTGCTATCCCTCCCCTCTCCTCTTATTCTACCCTTGACTAAAAGCGAAGGAGTGCATGAAGGGAACAGAAAGGAAGGCAGAGGGGCTTTGTCAATAGATCAGAAATAGAAACATCTGAAACTTTCCACTGGAAAAACTTGGCAGGATCAGACTGTCGTGGGACCTTAGCGGAATCTCAGTTTAACTCTTATTGGCCTGCCTTAGCACAAGGGTGTGGTGTGCTTGGAAGAGCTTACAGTCCAGGGAGAGAAATGTGACCGTGAAAAGTCTCTTTCATATGTAAGAGTTGAGAATGGAATAATCTTTTTTTTTTTGTAAACTACTTTAGACTTGCTGGAAATTCGTAATCACAGTGAAACCTGTCTCGAGGTCTGCTCTTCACCTCTACCAAGTCCCACCCTGTCAATGATGACTTTACCTTCTTTTGAGTTTCCAGAGAGAGTATCTTTTGAATGCCAAGCAATCAATTTTTATGGGTCTCTGCCTGGAATTTAAGTTTAGAGTTAGATTCTTTACAATAAGGACAGTTTATTGGCCAAAGTTAGACCCAACTCATAACCAACAGATTAGCCAATGTAACAGTTTCAGACTGATGAACATGAAGGGTAATTGACCATGATTTTCCAGAACTTCGTCAGTGAGTTGAGCCTCACCCAAAAGTAAGTGGGAGATGAAGCACTGCTGGAACAATTTATCTGGGCCCCAAGGGCTTTGTGCCTGAAGAATTAGCTGGAACCTCAAAATTTGCTCTAGACAGAAAAGTAGAAGCCCAAGGGTAGGATTTCAGGAGTCACATTCCTAAAAACATATCACTTCTCCTACCTACTGGCAGATGACTAAAATTATTTTAAAAGGTGACAGAGCCTTGCATTTCATAATCCTTTGGCTCTCCCAGTCTTCCTAACAGGGGCCATGGCCACAGTGACACAGAGGTGTTAGATCCTTTTTGAGAGTGGATTTTCTTAGCGGAAATGAAGGATCAAGCACAAGAGTGTTTGCCTGCTTGAAAGCAGGAGTGGTGGGCCCTGGGAGGGTGAGAAAGGAAAGATTGGAAATGTGAAAGCCAAATGACTGACTTTACAATTTTACGAAGGATGACTCACTCTTTTCAAGTAGGAATTTTAGGAAAATTCACCCCAAGGACGATGGTTAAGATTCTTCTTCAAGCAGCCAATGTTCTCAGCCACTCCCCACCTCAGCGCTGTGCCTTTGGGAAGTGTTAGAACTGCTGCAGATAGTTTGCCTGCAAGTTAGAGCATTTCTGACTTAGCAGTTCTTTTGACCTTCCCTACCAGCTCGATGAACCCTAGAATAGTCTTCTTCTTTCAAAAATGCCAATTTCTTATCAGCCGGCTTTGATTAGATGTTCCCCTTTTCCAAATTATTGGATTACTTCAAATAATTCATAGATTATTACAATTAAAACAATCTATTTGGGGTAAATTCTCTTGTGCAGAGTGGAGAGGAGACATCGCTAGGGCTATACACAATGTCACTTTCCAATTAAAGAGACATCATTGCTTTTCCTTCAAGGGGGAAAAGGATTGCAGCCAAGGACAACTGGTCTCCAGCTCCAGGGTCCAGCACAGGCTGAATCTCTTGGGGTGCCATCCATCAGAGCTCGTCAGCCTCGGCGGAGAGGATTTACTGCGGCAGCTGGGCAGTGCCCTTGCTCTGCAGCAGAACAGCAGTCACACAATGAAGATGCAAGCAAGAAAGATGTCCGAAGTTTTTCCTTGTTCCAGTAGACACCAAAGACACCTCCATTATTATCTTTTTAGCTCATTTCACACAAAAAGGTTTTGTTGATTTTCATTTCAGCTAAACTGGGAGGGAACAGTCACCAGAGACAGAGAAGTAGCAGATGGCTGGTCAGAGTTCAAATGGGTGCAGGGGAACCTGGGGCGTGTTTGCAGCATTTTTACCCTGTATGGAGTGATTGTGTGGAGGAACAAGAACAAAAAAAGAGTGAGATGTATGTACTCTCCATAAAACATTCTCAGTCTATAGGGCGTCCCGCCAGCTTTAAGGGCTTTAAGCGGCCAGCATTGCAAGGGGCTGTACCAAAGCCAAAAGCCCATCACCAGCTCCCAGACGACACCCAGCAATCCTGCATCATCTCTTTTATTAACTCATAAACAGCTCTGAACTGTTAGCTGAACAGTAGAAGCAGTAAGAAAAGGACATGGAGGCAAATAGCCAAGAAAATACTAGGTTAAATACACACTCATCACGAGGGATGATTCTTGTCCTTCGAGCCAGCAACTCTTCCTTTAATCTGGTGGAATGATTCGGTCAAGGATAAATTGAGTTGAGGAATGAACTGAAAACATTCTAGATTAGAGCCCATTAGGTCGTTGATCCAGAAAACTTCACACAAAGCTGAGGTTCAAACTGGAGTGATTAGTTTAATAAACACGAGGAAGTGTAAATATTTAGGGATAAGGAACTAGGTTAAAAATTACATCATCTTTTTATTGGAATAGAACAATGTTATGATTACATTGAAGGAAAAGTTTTCAAACAAACAAATCATCTGCAAGCCTTCTAACACAGCTGCTGTTTCCACTTTTGAATTTCCTTTTCTAGTCTGCAGCCAGATGCATAGGCATTTTAATTCACTATTTTTAACTTTATTTTTAATAAAACTAGATATACTGAAGGTGAACAGCATGATGATTTGATAAATATACGTATATGTGGTAAAATGATTACTACAGTCAAACCTTTTAATATATCATCTCCTCACAGAGTAACCGCTTTATTCGTGTGATGAGAACAGCTGAAATGTACTCTCTTAGCAAATTTCCAGTATTCAATACAGTATTATTAACTAGAGTCATCATGCAGTACTTAGGTCTCGACAGACTTATTCTCCAAAACTGCTCACTTGCAAACTCTTTTTTTTTTTTGGTACTTAGTTGCAACCCAAATGAACACAGATTTTTCTCATAGCACTGTATCTTAAACTTTTTCAGTGTCTCCCCCTAATCTTCAGTCTTTTTCAAGTTTTCATTTGAATTGTTGGGCTTATAAGAGTAATGCATGATGACTATAGAAAATTTGGAAAGTACAGGGAGGAATGAATCAGGAAAAGAGTACCCACAATTTCACTATCAAAAGGCAAGTACTAAAAACACATTGGCCTATTTCTTTCTAGTCTTTTTACAATCGATGTACTTTACATAATTGAGATTATATTGTGTGTGTGTGTGTGTGTGTATCCTGCTTTCTTTTATTAACATTATGTAACAAGCATTTCCCTATGCCTTATGAGTTTTATAAACATACTTTGTGAGGATTGCATCATTTTCCATTGTTTACAAGTTTCCCAATGTTAGATCGTTTTGATAGTTCTCTAGTATCAATGATGCTACAATGAGCATTGTGTTAGTTAGGATAATGCCAACTGCTGCAACAAATAGACTGCCTAATGTGTAAGGGCTCAAATCAGAGTAATTCGTTTCAAGTAATGGAATGAATTCTGAGTCAGGTCATGGGTCTACTTAGTGCAATCATTCAGGAATGCAGATTTCTTCTTTTTCATTAACTCTGTCACTTGAACATTCATGCGCAGACTCACAGAAAGAGGAAATAGAGCAGGGCGGAGGTATGCCTATTACTTCAGCACTCTGGCCCAGAAGTAGCACACACGTTTGCTTGTGCTTCTTAGTCATACAGCCACACACAATCAAGTGAAGCTTGAAAATCCAGCATAGCTGGGCAATTATGTGCCTGGCAATCTGCTACTACAGAGGAAAGAGAAAAGAGATTTTGGGAGACAGCAGTCTGCCACAAATATACTTGTGTACAAGTTTTTATTTGCACTTCAGTATTTTTCATTTGGATATATTCTTAGAGAGAGATTAAATACTATTCCTTTTAAACACAACCACTTCATTCTTGCTTTCTTATTTTTAATTCATTTCCTGGCCAACCCAAATGTCCTAGTTTCTTTCAAGGATCCATGAGTGATGTATTTCCTGGGTCCTTGCATATTTGAGACATTTTATTTTATACTTTTACATATGAAAGGCAACTTCTCTAAGCATAGAATTCTTGGGTCATAAAATTTTCCCTTTAATACTTCATAGCTATGCTTCTATTGTCTTTTAGCATTCATTCATTCAAAATATTTTAAACATTTTTCCAGTTTTATTGATGTACAATTGACATATAACATTGTGTAAGTTTAGAATGTACAACATAATGATTTGCTATATGTATATACAGTGAAGTGATCACCACAAGTTTAGTTAACATCTATCCCTCACACCGTTACAAAATTTTTTTTTTCCCTTTTAAGATCTATTCTCTTAGCAACTTTCAAATATATAATCTGGTATTGTTAACTTAGTCACCATGCTGTACATTATATCCCAGAACTTATTTATTTTGTAACTGGAACTTGTATCTTTTGACCACTTTCCCCCTTTTCCCCCACCCCCCATCCCTTAACTCTGGCAACCACAAATCTGATCTCTGTTTTTATGAGTTTGGTTTTTTAGATTCCGCATATAGATGAGATTATACAATATTTGTCTTTCTCTTCCTGACTTATTTTACTTAGCATAATGCTGCCAAGATCCATCTATGTTATACTAAATAGCAGAATTTCTTTCTTTTTTTTATGGCAGAATAACATTCCATTGTATAATTCAAAATATTTATTGAGTACTTACATATGCCAAAGATTGCTACAGATGCTGAGACTATAGCTGTAGATAACACAGATAAAAGCACTTGCTCTCACAGAGGGACTAGTGGATTATACTGGATTTTACCTATTTGCTCCGGATCCTGAGCCATTCTTATTCTGCTCTGGGCCTTGAAAGACTGACCCCCTTGTGGATCGCTTTTCTGAGACTCTTTTTTTGGCTAATTTCTATTTTTTTTTTCTTCGATGGGAGGTGCTGGGAGGAGATTGGAGGGCACGAGGATAGAGAAGCTGGGGCATTTCTTATTTGTTCCCTTCCTGCTTCTACACCTCATATCTGACAATAGCTGCATCCCTCTAGAAATACAACTCTTTCCAGGAGGCCTCTCTTCCACAGTTTCACTTTTCTCGTTGAAATAATCTGAAGCTACTTCCGCTCTTTTCCCTCATCCTGCCACAGGTGTAATGATCAGGGTTACAGCACAAAAGAGATGGAATATTCAAATGGTTTAACTAGGGATAGTTTAATGATAAGACTATTTACAGAATTATGGACAAGGTGTAGGATAGTGAAATGTCCAAGTGTAGCAACAACAGGGAGCTGTTACTACTGGTAGGCCTGCCTGAACGCACAAGAGAGAGAGTGGTTACTAGGATCAGGTAAGACCTGTAACTGTGAGAGGCGGGGCTGCCAGAGAGTTGCTGTCATCACAGTGAGAGAAACACAAACATTACCCAATCAATAGCCTGGCTGGCGAGAGGAGACACTTGGAGCAGGATAAGTACCCTGACATCACTGTCCTCTTATCCTCAGATGTCCTGCCATTTCTTCCTATTTCACAAACTTAACTGGAAACTAGAAATCAAGGAATCTCAGGTGATGCAGTCTGTATAGGTCATCCTCCCAGGGCACTGGGGGAAGGCAGGAGATGGATCTGGGGGGACCAATGGAGACCATCAAGCAATTTAATGTTGTAGTTAAGTCTGAGATATGTTCCTTTGAAAAGAACCCATTTTTCTGCTTTGAAACTGATGAGATTTCCTTTTTCTTGAAATTAAAAACTTTGCCAAGGCTTTGCTAAATTTTGAAGTGAGGGTCCGTCAAATACAGCAAACTTTTCTTAGACTTGATTTTTTTCTTTGTTTATTTTTAGTTCAGCCTGATGGGCAGTTAGATAGGCATATTCAGATGTGGAGAGTTTTAAGGAGTACTTTTTAGAATTAGAGCGTGAACTGGAGGCTGAGGCCAGGGATCAGGAAAGTGGATAGTCTGTGGTAGCAGACTGTCTCTCTGGTGTCTGGTGTAAGGAGAGCAATTGTGAACATTTTTGAACACTTAAGAGCCAAGGACTTGGGTAACTGCTTTATATGTATTGGCTTATTTAGTGCTCACAAAACCCCCATGAACTAGGCACTATTAGTTTTCTTATTTCAAAGATTGAGAAACTGGTTTTCAGGGAATTTAAGTAATTTACTCAAGGTCCCACGGGTGGGAAGTGATCGTTGAATTGCTGACTTTCTCAGTGTAGTATTTCTGCCACGTAGGGGTGGCCTCAGTCTATAGCAGTTCCCATTCCCAAGCAAAATTGCTTTGAGAAGAATCTGCAAGAGTGGAGGTAAACTGGCTCTTTCTGTGTCAGGATGGTTCTCATTGTGTTGTTGGAAGGCAGTATACTGGCAAGCAGCAGAAGCTTTTCAATCAGACTGATTAGAAAGAGAAATCTGGCTTTGCTACCTACTAGTTCTATAATCTTGGGAAAGTTACTTAATCTCATTGTCCCTAAGTTTTCTTCTCTGTAAAATTTGGGTTTGCTTTGAGGATTAAAGGAGTATCTGATATGTAGTAAGCATTCAAAAATTATTGTTATTAATGCTGTATGGCTGAGGTGGATCAGGATAAACCATGTGGGAGTGGAATTGAAGTTTTTAAGATTTGGAATGTTGCTGCAACAGCAGATAACCAGATATATCCATTTTTCCCCTAAGGAGATTGACTACTGAAATATCCTGGAAGAAAAAACTGGACATAATTTACTGAGACCCTTCAAGTTCAGGACAATTGTTACCTTGTCTGCTGTCATAGGGATCCCTTGGATGGACAAAATATGACTTGGGTATTTTACCTCTGGGCTCAGAAAACACACTTCTCAAGGTTAGTCCAAAGAACTACTTGGGCCAAGGACTTATTTAAAGAAAGAATTTGATATGAAGAAGTTACTCAAGTAAAGAGTGATGATGTATAGGTCAATTTCACTTAGGAACACAGATGCAAAATCCCAAATGAAGTATTAACAAATTAAATTAAATGCAGCTGTGTATTAAAATAAGACAGCACCATTACTAAGTAAATTTTATTCTGGGAAGGCAAGAACAGTTCAACATTGCAATCTCTATAAATGTAATTCACACCATTAACATATTAAAAGAGAAAAAAAGCGTATAATTGCAATAGGTACTAGAAAAGCTTTAGATAAAATTCAATATTTATTCTAGATTAAAAAAATAACTCTTAGACTAAGGAAAGAAGGATATTACCTTAACTTTCTAAAAGGGTTTCTACTAGAAATCTATAGCACATATGATACTTAATGATGAAATATTTGACGCATTTTTATTAAAGTCAAGAGGAAGCCAGAGTTGCTTGCTTTCAACTCATTATTCTGGAGGACCCATGCAATACTGTTTGAAAAAGAAGGAAAAGGAGGAGAAGGAGGAGAAAGAGAAGGAGGAGGAGAGCAAAGAAAGATAATTAGGAAGTACTAACATTAGAAATAATGAAACAAACTTATTAATCACTGATAATAAAATTATATATCTAGAAAATCTGTAAGAATCAACTGGTAAACTATTAGAAATAATAGGAGAGTTTAGCACAGGGCTAGATATAATATCAATGCATAAATGTCAGTATCTTTCCAGTAAAAACCAATTAGAAAATATCATGAATAAAGGGTCTAATTCACATTAGCAACAAGACTATGAAATAACTCAGAATAAACCTAATGAAACATGTAATAATTTTACATGACAGTATCTATTAAAGGTTACCAAATAATTCAATAACATACATAAATGAGGGAAAATGCCATTGGATCAGAAGGCTCAGAATCTTAAAGGTGTAAATATTCTTCAAATTAATCTAGAAATTCAATGCAATGCAAACAAAATTCCAAGAGGATACTACAAGAAATGATTGAAATTCTTTTGGAAAAGAAAATGGGCAGGGATTGCCAAGGACACTTTGGAAAAAGAAAAAAGAAAAATGAGTGATGACTCTCCTTAATATCAAAATATTGCATAAATTTATAATTAAAACAGTGTGAATATAGTTTAGGAATATAATAACAGGCTAATAAAATTCCAAAATAGGCCATTTTTAAAAATTAGAATTTAGCATATGGTAAATGTGACATTTAAAATCAGTGGAACATGATGGACTGTTTAGTAAAAAATTTTGAGGGACAAAATTAAAATTTAGTACAGTTACTTCTCTACCATAATCTAAATTCCAGATGGATTGATGAAATGAACATAAAATTATCTGTATAAGTCATAGACTAAAATACAAGAGAATAAGGCCTTCATAAGCAAGAAACTAAAGTAAACCTAGAAGCCACAGTGGAAAACATTGTGACAAATTCAACAACATAAAATTTATTAAAAAGCAAAACAAAAACGAAAACCTCTCAAAATCTCAATAACTACAACTCATTGAAAACTAGGTCTCAAGCTGCTAGCCCACACATGCAAGATACTTTTTCCTATATGGAGCTTTAAATATTTGGGGGGAAAGTTAACAGCCTTAAGTGGGCATTATTGCCTTATTCCTTAGTGTCTTATAATCATAAGCATCATACAATCATATTACATCATACAATCATATTACCTTCCTGGCCCTTGTAATTGTTCGAGTTTGTGATCCATGAAACAAAATAAAAAGACAAAAACCAGACTGGAAAAAATATTTACAACATATGTAAAAGACAAATGATTAACATCTGTAGTATACTAACTGCTCTACAAATCAATAAGAAAGTGATTAACAACATGTTAGATATAAGAGCAAAACTATGAATAGGCAATTCATTGAAGAAATGTTAATGTAATGGCCAGTAAGCATATGAAAAGATACTATTTCTCACTAGTAATCAGGAGAATTAAAAAATGAAACAAGAATCAGATTTTTTTTGCCCATTATGTTGGCAAAAATTTAAAAAGGATTGATAATGTGTAGTGTTGATTAGGGTGAGGGAAACTGGTATTCTCACACACTGTTGGTGGGAATGTAGATCCATATGGCTATTCTGTTGGGTAATCTGGCACAAATTTAAAATGGAAATGTACTTTGATGCAGCATATTCCCTTTAAAAACACTTGCATATCTACACAAGGAGACATATACAAGGATGTTTCTAGTTCTAAAAAATGGTAAACAATCTAAGGGTCCATCTGTATTGGAAAGATTAAATAAATTATTGTACTTCCTTGCTATGAAACACTACTCTGAAGCTGTAAACAAAATGAGATAGACCTATCTATACTGACACAGAGAGATCTCCAAGGCATATTTTTAGATGAAAAGACTAGGTAGCATAAAAATGTATGTAGTATGATCCAATTTTTGTAAAAAAACCAAATACTATGCATGTGTTTGCATAGGAAAAAATTCTGAAAGGATATACACAAAACTGTTAGCACTGGGGTGATCTCTGGAGGAGGGTATAGTGTGGAGAGTGATGGTGAAGAGAGGCTTTCATTTTCACTTTATATACACCTGTATGGTTGATATTTTGAAAATTTTCATTGAGACACACTTGGTTGACATTTTATGATGAGACTGTGTTCTTGTATTACTTAAGTAATTTTTAAAAAATTAAAGAAAAGTAAAGGTAAGGGAATGGATTTGAAAGCTTTTCATGTTCCTTCCCATTGGGAGATGAGAAAATGCAGATGGAAGAGAAAGGAAGCAAAGGAAATGAGACTGAGTCCGGGGAGGTATTTCTAAGTACCTGGTACCATGTATATTTTTAAAAGCCAATGATACCTCAAGTCAGAAGTTTATTTAGGATCCTGTAACAGTCAGTGTTCAATTGGAGGAGGGCAGTTTTAAGGTATAAGGCATTTATGATAAGAATTAGACTTCTTACAATTGCAAGAGGAGCATATTGCAGGAGGGAAATTAAAGTCTGAAGAGAAGAGTTCAACGATCACCAGAAAGGTAACTGATCAGCCCTGGAGCAGGGGCAAGTATTGAAACTTATAGGGGAATCTGAAGGTAGGCATGTCTGGCTAGGAGAGTTGGGCTGTGAAGGGCGATGATGTAGAAGGCTATGGAAGGTTGTTGTCTTTGTGTGGTTATTATAGCGCCTTTGTGACGCTGCAGCGAAGCATCTGGTGGTAAGCCTGGGGTAGGGAAGAAAAGCTGGAGATAGAGCAGAAAAATATGAGGACAAACTGGAACCTACCAATCAATACCTATCTCACACTTGTCAACTGAAAAAAAATCCCCAAAACCTCACATCATGAGAGCTATGAGTTTCTGTTTTATTTGAGGACTTATGACTAAAGCCCAGGAGACAGCCTTTCAGGAAGCTCTGAGGAACTGCTCCAAAGAGGTAAGGGAGGAAGTCAGTATATATGTAATTGTGGAGAAAGGGTACGTGCAATCAAGCATACATCTTAGTAGAAGTTTACTGTTTATTAGATAGCTAATGATTTTAGTGCTTTTCTAACTATGAGAAGCTGCAAGAATTTGGGTTCATAAAATTTTCTCCTGAAAATATCTATCTGACAGCTGGTTCTGCCAGTTTTCCCAGAGCACAGAATGCCTCATTCCTGATCTCCACCCTGAATTCTTTCCAGATTGTATTGTAGGTCAGTGACTGCAGTAGCTAATGACTTAATTCTTACAGAAGTTGGGTGACGGGTGGTGAGTGACATTCCTTATCTGACATACTGCTTCTAACCAAAGATGACATTTTTAGTGTAATGGCTACTGCTTTACTTTTTTTTCTCTGAAATCTTGTACAAACTCACTTTTGGCCAACTCTAAGCAAACATCACTCAGGGAAGAGGAATTTTGGGAAATGTAGTTCCCAGTGTATCCGAGTTAATAAGAGAACAAATTAGTACAGATTCTATTCAGTAATCACTAAAACATAATAGGGGCATTATATAAGCTGAAAGATATTACTGTGTTATTCATACTGAGGTTGAATTGGAAAGAAGTCTACCCTTATTTTTAGCCCCCTTTGAAATGGGCCAGGTTATAAAGCCCTTCTGGTGTTACTTTGTGACTATCTGGGCTGCAAAGATGTTTCCAGAGATCAGGGATTAGCAGGAAGTGATCCATACCGGTAATTCATGCGTGCCATTCACTCAGTGAATACTTATCGGAGTCTCTACTATGTGATTGGTGCTGTGCTGGTGCTGGGGATATAGAGTTAGGAAAACTAGACATGGTCTCTCCCCTTGTATAGTTCCCATTTGTGTGGTTGAATCACAAACTCGTGGGTGTACAATTACAAGCAGATGTAAAATTTGTAAATTTGATAAGTGCTATGAATGAATATGTTATGATAGATTAAGGGGACATTTGAGAAGTCAAGGATGATTTGAGCTATGATTGAAGGACAAGCAAGGGTTAACTAGGTGATAGACAGTCCTGGTGGTCATAGTGGAACATAAAGTACAGGGTGTATGTAACTTGTCATGTAAGAGTGAAAGCATGAAACTTCACTCAACAGAGGCTGAGATGGAGGAGAAACTGGGAGTTTGTGATGACTGTTAACTGCAGCTCAGTGGGAGTTTGTACTCAATGGGTCTCTAGGCTGCCCATTAACTGGGCAGCTAGTTTTGGTTGAGTTGGCAATTGGCCTTTTTGGACAAGGAATTAGCTGGGAGTAAGAGCCTCTTACCTACAGGTTTATGAAAACTCAGAATGTCTTCTTCTTCTATGACTGGAGGTTGAGATGTAGGTCAAAGCCCAACAATTTCTACCATTTCAAGTAGACCAAGCACTTTTAGTGGGTATGACACATAGCTGTTTCCCTGGTGGAGCACATACAAAGTGTATGCTAGCAAAACTCTTCCAGTATGAACATGGGGAAGTCTCAGGGGGCAGGTGGAGCAGATCCCTAGCTGCATCTTTAACTTCGCACACAAATCTGTGGGTTCTTGACTCTGAATGGGTGACAAGGGGTTCATAGAAACTGTGGACTCTAGGGAAGATACTACCATATCTGGTGGAGAATCTGGATGAAGTATAGATTGGGAGAGCCAGATTAAGAGTGGAGTTACCAAAACCAAAAATGTGAGCAGAACTAAAAATTGTGAAGGAAAGCTCAGTCTTCAAAGGTAGGAGAGGAAGAGTCTGGAAGGTCACATAGTCCTAGAGTCAGGTATGGAGGTCTGGGCACAAATACAGGAACCTGAGACCTATGCAATGATAGTAAATATCAGAAAAAGTGGCTAAGGATAGTAGCAGTGATGGTGGTGTGCATGTCTGCGACACTTATCTAGAAAGACAGAGATTGTATGCTACAGGGTCTTTCCTCGTTGGTGGGGAGGTCAAGTGTTTATGGAACATCCAGTTAGACATGTCCTTGCTACTCTGTGTGCGGCTGCAAAATCTTAATTGCTGGTGTGTGACAAGATAAGGAAATTGAGCTGGACTGTACATCAGTGACTTCACTGTGCCTACTGTTTAGTTCAGGTGATTTTTTTGATAGAAAGACTTTCTCAAGGAAGGAAGTGACATGTTGATATGCATCTTTCTGGCCAAACTGTTTATCTCATAGCTGGCCACCACTTTGAATAGCTCTAGAGATAGCTCTGGGCTAGAGTGAAATTTAGGAGTCATCAACATATTTGCAGTATTTGAAACGATGACGTAGATAAGAGTTCCTAGGGAACATACAAAGAATGACAAGAGGAGACAGCTAAGAACAGTAACCAGAAGGACATCAACCTTTTTTTTTTTAGTTCGTTAACTGAGCATTTACTGTGCAAAGCACTTTACAAACATTATCTCATTCAATCTTCACAGTAACCCTAGGAGGTAGGTATGATTATTCCCATTTTACACAAGAGCAAACCAAGGTTTATGGTTACTAATATTCTGCACCCAATTCCAATGTGTGTACGTTTCTCCACACAGCCAATCAATTCTGTGACACAAGCTGAGTGTCCTACAATTGAACTAAATTTTGACATTATCTACCTGGAGATAGTATCAGATGCCACAAGTTAAGGGCTCAGTCCCAGAATATTGTCCCTCTCCCATTCAGACGCCAAATCAAAAGTCCAGGTTGACATCTGTGCTTCTGACCTACTGGCTGTCAATTGGAGGTTCTAATGGATCCTTCTTTGGGTACAATTAATTTGCTAGAGTGGGTGACAAAACTCAGAGAAACATTTTACTTAATAGATTATTATCAGTTTATTATAAAAGGATATAACTCAGGAACAACCAGATGGAAGAGATGCATAGGGCAAGGTGTGAGGAAAGGGTGCAGAATTTCCATGACCTCTCTAAGCATATCCCCAAACCACTATATGTTCAGGAAGACTTCATTACATAGGTATTATTGGTTAAATCATTAACCATTGGTGGTTGATTCAACTTCCAGCTCACCTCTCCCCACAGGTCAGGGAGTTGGGACTAAAAGTTCCAACTTTCTAATAACTTGGTTGGTTCTCCTGGCAAAGAGCCTCCATCCTTAGGTACGGTCCAAAAGTCACCTATTAACATAACAAAAGACACATTGATCACACTTATCAACTTAGAAAATTCCAAGGGTTTTAGGAGCTTTGTGTCAGAAACTGGATGAACACCAAATCTATATTTCTTATTATAAATCACAGTATTACAATTACAAAGCCAGTAAGTGGCAGAACTGGGAATCTAACCCAAGCTCTCTGACTCCAGAACCTATACTCATAATTGCTAAGATCTACCAGGTTGCCTCTTATCTGCAGCTCCTTCTGAGAGAGAGGGTCCTTAGGGGCAGAATCAGATAGAGGTCTAACATAGCTCACTGGATCTATGAGGTCTGACAACAAAGAAAAGGGAGTTGGATTGTAAACTGACTATACTTCAATTAAAAAATATATACAAAAAAAACCCAAAGGAGTTGAAATGAGCTCATGGGAGGCAGTATCCAGGCACACACCAGAGATGGTTGCTAATACCCAACGTGGGCTTTTTTGTTTGTTGCTTTGTTTGATAAGGTGGGTTTGTTTGTTGCATGAAGTCTCTTTATTTGTTTTATGGGTATGGTACATGTTGTGTGGCAAAGTGCCCTGGCTTAAAATGTCAGATGTGGAACAAATGCTTCCTGGATGTTGAAAATATTTTGATCATGTCAAACTGGCTAGGTTGGCATATTGTGAGATCATCCACTTGGGGCAGGACCCAGAAGAGAGCTTCTGGGATATGGGAAGAGCTAAGAACCTGCTCTGGGAGAGACCTCAGCATTCTGTAGCCTCAGGGTATGTTGTAATCTTTGCTCTGCAAATAACAGAGAAGGATTTGACTCCTATGAAACAGGAACAAGGTGGGCAGACCCCTCAGGGGCTTGGGTTTCTGAAAGAGAACCAGCTGCAGCTTTCTGCTAACTCAGCAGGCAAGAGGGCACGAGATGAGGAAGAAACTATCACAGAAGCCAAGTGCCTTCCTGTGAGCTCAGAACAACAGGCAGCAAAACTGACTTTTTCTAAAAAGGAGAAACTTCCCTAATTAGCAGCTAGTGACTGATTCAAAGTGAATGAGACTCACCGCTACGTTATTTTCTTCAAACATATACAACTACATACTATAGATTTATTCATTGTCTCCCACCACCCCTCACCTCCTGCACCCTACTAGACACTTCATGGTGGCAGGGACTTGATCTTGTTCATTGCTATAGGACTATGCCTAGAAGAGTGCCCGGCACATCACAGGTCTTCAATGACTATTTGCTGCATGAATAAAGAAAAAGACAAATAGGTCTTGGAGGAGGAAGGCCAGGGGCCCATAACCATAGAGATACTTGCAAGAAGCAAAGAGTAGTTGTTAAGAACACAGACTCTGGTATCAGACTGCCTGGTTTCAAATCCCATCTCTGCCACTTATTAACTACTTGGGCAACTTATTAACTAACTTGGGCGAATTGTTGAACTTATGCATCAATTTCTTCATCGGGAAATACCTATTTTGCAGGGTTGTCATAGGATTGAATGAGGTAATAGCTGTAAGAGACTTAGAAAAGTGCCTGGTACATAGTAAAAGCAATAGAAGTGCTTACTATAATAGGTATTATTAGTTTGGGAACGTTAGTGCTGGAAAACACAGAATACATGGAAGGAGACAGGCTACCGTTCTCTGAGTAGTTGCTCTATTCCATGTGCTCTGCTCTATAAGTTACTTGTACTACTTCACTGAATCTTTACGACAACCTTGTGAGGTAGGTGACATTATTGTTCCATGTTACAGATGAGGACACTGCGTCTTAAGTCATGCAGAGCTGAAACAGAAACCCAGTACTGCGTTCAAGTTCTTCCCACTCTAGAGTACCGACTCTAAACTCCAGATTGTAAGGAAGGGCTGTGTCTGTTTCTACTTATGTCAACTTAAAACACACACACACACACACAACCTGAGAGTTGCGGATTTCAGTTTTATCTGGGGACTCACTGAGGACTATAGCCCGGGAGAAAGCTTCTTGCATAGTTCTGAGGAACTCTTCAGAAGAGGTAAGGGGGGTGGTCAGTATGCATGTGATTTTGGAGAAGGGATATGTGCAACCAAGCACACATCTTGGTAGAAGGTTGCTGCTAGTCACAAGGAACAGATATCTTAGCTAATGGTTTTAATGCTTTCCTAAGTATGGGACGATGCAAGAATCCACATTTATTAAACACCTTTCCTGAAAATATCTAACTACCTAAAGACCTGTTCTGCCAGTTTCCTCGGAGCACAGAGTCCCTTGTTTCTGATCTTTGCCCTGAATTCCTTTCAAAATATACTATAGGCAGAAATGGATGGTGGGTAACATTCTTTGTTATACACTTATCATTTTATTCTTAGTCTCTAGCAGATAGTGGGGACTCAAAAATAGTTGATGAATTTGAATGAATGATGAGTAAATGAACACTTTTAAGAGCAGCAGAAAGGGAAATTCCAACCAAAGACTAGGGAAAGACCTAGGGAGGCTGTAGGGGCAGCCAGTCTGAAGCAGGACCAGAGCTGAGCAATCTGAGTCTGCGCGCTGGGATGAGGATGGCCCTGGGCTGTTGCAGCACCCATAGGAAGCCATGCTGAGTTCCTGGTCTGTGACTGGAGATTACAATTATGTTTTTAATTAAAAAGAAAAATATAAATATATAAAATACATTCTCATTAAAAAATGCACACGATAAAGACAAAGCAAAAATTCTCTTTGACCTACCTTTGACCATCTATTTGATGTGCACCCTCTCAGAAATTTTTCTATGAACTTAACTGGATGTGTACAAAGAGAATTATATTGTTTGGTTTTGTGCTTTTTCACAGAAGTAATATCCTGCTCTATGTGTTGTTCTACAGCTTGCTTTTTTGTACCCAACAACAGGTGTTAGAACTGTTTCTGTCTTAGTACAGACAGCTCTATCTCCTTTTAAATGGTTGCCCAGTATTCTATATGCTATTGATTGTATAAACTATAGTTGATATAAATGCTCCCCCTTTTCTCTCTCTCTTTCTTTTTTCTTTCCCTTTCTTTTTTTCTTTCTCTCTCTCTCCCCACTCTCTTTCTCCCTCTCTCCTTCCCTCCCTCCATCCCTTTCTCTCCCTTGCCTTTTTTCTTTCTTCATTACAAACTCTACTGAGCATCCTTGCAAATGCCTGTTTCTGCTCATGTGCAAGAATTTCTCTGGATAGAGAACTGGAAGTGGCATTCTTTGGCTGAAGAATATGCTCATTTAAAATTTAGTGGATAACTGCCAAGTAATGTAATTAGAGTTTATGAAAGGAGAGACAAAAAATTAGTGCTCTCGGAACTCATTGGTCTCTCTGCTTTTGAATTGTTTTTTTCCTAGTTCTGTATTGTTTTACTTTAGCGTCTCTGTGAGGTCATGCTTCAAAAATTTTACCCTACCGAACTCAGCAAAGCTAAGAAAGAAAATTGTTCTGGTTACACTAATCTCCAGGAAATTGGGGACACAGAGAGTGCCCCTAGTGGCCACATGACAGCAATGCAGTCAAGGCTGCTTGGGCTCAGTTGGGGAGAGGGATTCAGAGATAAAAGAACGGGATTTGTTGGGTGGAGAGTCAGGATGTCTGCAGTATTCGTCCGTTACAGCTTAGAATGTATCTTCATACACTTCTTTGGGGTCTTGGTGAACCCTTTACCCTAGGTAATCTTTTATCCTCCTCTGGACCCCAAATCAAGAAAAAGGGAAACCATACATTTTACAAAGTAATAAGACATTCCAAAGAACTAGTGCCATCTACAGTCCTAAAACTTGCCCACATGTTTTCGGAATTTTTCCACAGGCTTCTGTTCCTTCTTTTGCTTCAAATTATGCCTGTGTTTGCTAAAACTTTGGCAGTTAAAATAATAGTAATAATAAATGAGTAATACATGATTTATAATTCAGTGATAGTGTTTTCTGTTAAGAATTTTTAAATGAGTCTTGCAGTAATTTTGATTTTTAGTATTTTTCTTTGCATGTATTTGACTACATTAAGATACCCACCATTAGTATATCCCCTAGTGTTTGCAAAGCACTTCCAAGCCCAACATTTCATTTACTACTTGCAGCAACCACTGTTATCCTTGATTTTATAGAAAATGTGGCTCAGGGAAGGTAAGGTACTTGACTAAGGTCACACAGTCTGTAAGTGACAGAGCTGTGCTTAAACTCAGATCTACTCTGATCTGTTTTCCTTGGCCATTATATGATATCTATGGTACTCTGGCTTTATGATTTAATTTGGATTTTTCAGCCTGAAAATACAAACATGATTTTGGTCATCTCCTTTGGATCCACTGAAGATGAGGAAACTAAGGCTTGCATTTTGAGTTTCTCAAGCTTGATAAACAAGCTTCAGGTGGATAAGAGAAACAAACTGGAGGTAAAGAGTGTCTGATCTTCGCATTTGGATTTTGAAGGGAAGATACCTCAAGGGTGACAGAGAAGACTGAGTTACTGTGCAGTGGTACATTTCACCCCCACCACTGTCATCAGCACACAAACTGTGCTGTTGGGTGTTGACTGCAGCTGTCTTTTGTTGAGGCTGGCTCTGTAGGTGACTGCTGCCTGGACCTCTTGCTCAAGAGGAGGTTTCCCTCTTGAATGGGGGTACACTTGGTGGGGCTAGTGCTTGTGTATTTTCCTTGCCACTCAGAGTTATCTCAAACTGAAGCTAAACTCTAGAGTGTCCCTCATATCTTCTTCAGCTGTGTAATATGTATAAGTAAAACTTACTGAGTGCTTGTTAGGTTCTAGGTCCTATAGTAAGCTTTGTACAAATATTAACCCATGTAATCTTCACAACAGCCCCTATGAAGTAGAGATTATGATTATCATATCAGTTACAGATGAGGAAATTGATGCTCAACAATGTTAAGTAACTTGTTGAAATTCACAGTGCTAGTGTGTGGCAGAGTTGGGACAGGATTCCAAGTCTATCTAATTTTAAAGCTTGTGCTCCTAGCCATTATAAGCATCTCAAAAAGCTTCCCCCCTTTAAATAACTTCTAAAAGAGCACCGAAACTATAACATGAAAGCTGAAATGGAATAGTGACAATGACTTTTGGGCATGAATGCTATTTTTTTGGCAATGGACAAATGGCTTCCAAACATGGTTTGGAATAGAAACTTTGGAGTCTCCCAAACTTGGGTCAAATCTCAATTCTGCCTCTTCTTTATCTTTTGGTTTCCTAATCTGTAAAATGCAGATAATAATAGTCCCTACCTTGACAGTGTGATTGTGAAATATAAATGACTTAATATATGTAAAGCATTTTCAACTCTCCCTAGCCTATAGACAGAATTATGTGACAAAGCTCTGTTATGAAGACATAAGAGAAATCTGGATACTTTGTTGTTTCCTTGGGTAAAGATGAATCTTATCTAGATCAAAGGGAGCACTAGAAATGGCAAAACCCTTGTCTATTAGAAAAGTCCTATTATTCACTTGCATCTGTTGAAGCACCATGGAATGTATTTGCAGCTATCCCTTGTCAGTTACGGCCTTGGGCAGATTCGCGGACCAATCACATTTGCTTCCTCAGGTACTCTGTACATAATACTCTCTTCCTCCCCGCCACACCTCATTCATATGCCTTAGAGGGAGCCCAGTACCCCTCACTTTCACTGCTGTGTCTCTGACTAGTAAAAGTTCTTCCTTGCAGTTGCTTGCTTTTGGACTCAGCACTAGATATTTAGTCTAAACCCATGGTGGTATTTCAGGCATTAATCTGTGGGCACAAAAGGATGATTTGAACCTCGAGGCCCTCAGGTGCCCCTCAAGCCATAGCAAATTATCAGTAAGCCAAGTCCTTTCCTACCCCAGGACTCAACATGGTTCAGACTGGGCACATTCTATGAAGCTCCCAAGGGCCCTTTTCTTTCCTGGATAGTTAAGAAGGAGAGATTTCCCCCCTTACTTTTGGATGTGGTTCAGGAGTCAGGTTCTGGAAACACAGCCTAAGCCACATTATCAGTCTGTCAAGAGAATGGGATTCCATTTGGCTTAGTAATTGTTTTCTTTTATTAACTTTTCAGTGAAAATTTTCCCTTCATTGTAATTAGGCCTAGTGATTAGAATCTCTAGAGTTTGCTCTTTAAGCACTAGCAAGTGTTAAAGTGCCTGGGACTGTGAAGAAACTGCAGTTTGGGTTGCTGGTGGAAAGGAAAGGTTCAGCAGGCCTTCAGCCTCTAGGTCTGTTGATTTAGAACAGACATTAGGTGCCCAGAGAGACTTGGAAGAAAAGGTGTTTATAGGGGCCATTAGTGAATCCACAGGGGAGACTGAATTATTTCTCTAATAACTTGGTCCATTTATTTTTAAGATCATTTGTGGGTTTCTTACATCTTCTAGTTTGTGGGGGAAAGAAAGGAAAAGGAATATTTCTGTCCTTTTTCCTCTTTGGATTTTGGAAAACCGCCCTGATGAAGACATAAAGACTCTAGAGAAGTACAACAGTATTGTAGGTATGGAAATGCCCTTTACAGGGTAAGTATATATGATAGACAAACCCCTGATGTTCTTAATATATAAAGAGCTCTTACTGATTCATAAGAAAAATACAAACATCACAACAGACAAAAAGACAAAGGAGATGAACAGATGGTTTGCACACCCACACATACACAGAAAGACAGAAAGAAATGAAATAAAGATGACCAATAGACATAAAGAACAGCAACTTCTCATGTTCTGTTAATGCCTAACACATTGACAGCAATTAAAAAATTAAAAGCAAATTGTCATAGCCAGCGTTGGACAGTTTAAGGGAGAAACAGTACTAGTGGAGGTATAAACTGCTCTGACCTTGCTGCAGGGCAATTTGAGAATATATACCAAAAACTTTAATATGTGCGTATCTTTTGACCCAGCATTTTCACTGTTAGCTATTTATCACAAGGAAATAATTAAAAATGTGTAAAAATGATTTAGTTACAAAAACTGTAGCGGCAAAAATTGGAAGCAACTAAATATATAAAAATTGGAAACTGGTTAAATAAATTATGCTATAGGCATAGAACAGAAAATTATGCAGCCATTAAAAATCATGCTTTTGAAATGAGAAAATGCTCATGGTATCATAATATTAAAATAAGAAAATAAGATTTGAAGCTATGTGTACAAAGTGTGACCTCAATTTCATAAACAAAAGTATATTAAAAGACTAGAAGAAAATACACTTAAATGTTAACAATGATTATCTCTGGGTGGTGGGATGACAGATAATCTTTACTTTCTTCTTTTTAGGCTTTTATGTCTTTTCCAAATCTCATACAGTGAGTATGTGCTACTTTTATAATTAGAAAAAACAACAACACAGAAACAGTATTAAAAAGAGAAATTTAAGCTTGTCTCTGAAAGCTAATCTTTGATTTAATTTTTTTCTCTTCTAATTTAAACATAGTCATTTCCTTTAGGAAATGAGGAAAAACATTTTAACTGTCTGGTGGGAGGAATTATATAAAGGCAATTTTCTTTCTGGGGTATGTGGGAAATATCCCAAGATAAAAAGTATTCCAGTGGAGTTTATGTATTCCAGACTGACCCTTCTTTGAAAGGCTTTATATTACTTTTTTAAACTGCTTTATCAACATATAACTCATATACCATAAAATTCATCCTTTTAAAATGTGCAACTTAGTGTTTTTTAGTATCCTGACAGGATTGTGTAGCCATCACCATCTAATTCCAAAACATTTTTATCACTCTAAAAAGAAAATTCATACCTTAGCAGACACTCCCCAACCCCCTACCCCCAACCAACTGGCAACCACTAATCTACTTTCTGTCTCTATGGATTTGCCTATTGTGAATATTTTCTGTAAATAAAATTACAAGTATGTGAGCTTTCTCTTTCCCTTAGTATAATATTTTCAGGGTTCATCTATGTTTTAGGATGACTCAGTAGTTTATTCTTTTTAGGGCTGAATAACATTTAATTGTGTCGGTATACCACATTTTGTTTATCCATTTGTTAGTTGATAGACACTTGAATTGTTTCCAGTCTTGGCTATTATTAATAATGTTGCTGTGAACACTTGTCTACAAGGTTTTGCAAAAAAATATGTTTCCATTTCTCTCGGGTATATAACTAGGAGTGGAATTGCTAAGTCATATGGTAACTATGATTAGCATTTTGAGGAAATACCAAATTATTTACCAAAGCAGTTTCAATGTTTTATATTCCCATATGTTACTTTTCTTCCAACAATTCTTACATGTGCCCTAAGAAATATGTACAAAGATGATTATGTTTAATAGCAAAAACTAGACACAACTGAATATCCATACATAGCAGACCAGTTAAGTCAATTATGGCACACTTAGATTGCAGAATACTAAAAAGGATGAGGTACTATATATGTTCTTATTGGAAAGGATATCCAAGACATACCAAGTTGTAAAAGCAAATTGTAAATCAATATGTGTGGTACTATTTGTGTAAAATTCAACTATTACACATATGCCTGTAAATGCATAGAAGATTCCTGGAAATAGACTTAGGAAATTGCTAACAGTGGTTAGTGCTAGGAGTGGACTAGGGTATGTTGATAGTGATCTGAACTGTGGCAAGGGGAGGGAACTTACTTTTCAATTTAAGGCCTGGTGTACATCAAATTTTTAAGGAATGTGCCTTATTTTATAATAATAAGACCTTTAAGAAAGTCTGCTATTTCGTTGGTGTAGACAGTTTGATTTTCATCATTCAAGCAAGCACAGCAGAAAGGAAGTGCTTATCTGGTAGTCTCAATAGCACCCAATTATATGCAGACTCTCCTGTACATCAGAATTCTTTAATGTCTCATAGGATACTGGGCCAACTTTAAGGAACTAACTCCTTTTTTTTTTCTTATTGCATTCAGTTGGGTAAATTTGTGTTATCATGAAACATGTTTCAAAGCAAAATTTGTGGCTTATATACATTTCAGTAAATGCAGAACCCCTAAGATTAAAGTAGGAAAGATTGGAGAGACAACATTGGGATATATTTGTTGGTAACCAATTTTTTGATAAATTGCATTTTCTGAAAAAAGAGTTCCGCAGAACAGCTTGCTGTGTGACAGAAATTTCTAAAGCAATTTCTGGGTTAGAAAAAATTAGTAGAACAATTTTAGACCATGTGACAACACACAGAATTTGATCATTTAAAATGAGTCCGTTGTTGATGGAAAACACAGATTTCTGCTGTCTAAAAAAGCTTGCATTAAGAGCCCTTCGATATGAACCCCTGTGAAGGGGAAAGGGTAGGCTTAGAGTAGCTGCCTTTTCTATTAATGGGAAAATATGGGAGGCCTTGGTTCTCAAATTAGGAGACCCACGTGAGGTCAACAGCTTGGTGCCCTAGGTGTAGTCAGGATGTAACTTCTCAGTTAAATATCTTTAAAATGGGTTGTGTCTATTAGTTCCTCCCAACTTGGTTTCAACACCCCTTTTCAATTCAGTGTTAAGAAACTCAATCAAGTACCTATGTGTGCTAGGCATTATGTTAATCTCTATGGTGGAGACAATTATGAATGAGACTAGGTTCCCATTCCACAGGAACTCATTTGGGGGCTATTTGCAACTAATTTATTAAAGCTTGCCCTTTTAATTTTAATGCATATTTTATATGCACAATACTAGTTATGTTTTTGTTGAGCTTTTCAAGACTTAAGATGTAACTGGAACACTAATTAAGTGGTCTAATTCATCGCAGGGAAACTGTAGAAGTCACCTGGGGAATGGTCCCATGTGGAGCTGAAGCATCTTCTGTTACGCTGTAAGCAAGAGAATTTCAGGCTGTGTTCCTCTGCCTCTCGCTTTTCCTTTCATAAGACTTGGAATCCGCCACATCTTAAAAGAGCTGTGTTTCAGCAAAGTTTTCTTAAAGTAAATTTTGATGCAAGGAATCTTATGTTCCATTGACCTCTTGTAGCAAAAAAGTGAAATACATGCATTTTGACTGAAGAAAATTGGCCTTCATCTCTAATATAGTGAGAGTGAGGTAAACCAGGGCCAAGAATGACTACTCCTCTCACACCATGTTACTGCTTCTACTAGCTGTACCTAAAATCAATTTCATTTTATCCACAGCAACAACAAAGCCACGGGTAGAGGTAATTCACAGCCAAGGATTTTCGTGTTCCTCTACCCTTCTTTGCTTCATACACTGTTCCTGCTGTAGAGCTATCAATCCCTAAGACTTTAAAACACACACGCTGTTTTTCCCCAGACTGGAACATCTTCAGCATTTCTAAATATATACCCAAGATGATTCTGTTCTTATTTCTGGCATCTTTCACGTCACTTGAATTTATAGACCTGTTTCTAGAGAATTTCTGGTGACACCTGTACAGTTAATTACAGTACACTTGATTGAGGGAAACTAACAGCATTCATGGGGAGGACCTGCAATGTCCCTTCTTTATTTGGCAGAGGTTGCTCAGTTGGAGTTTCTGCTAGGAGACATTTTCACGTTCTGCAGCTAGTAATGCTAACTAGCTGCCATATGCAGAGCTGCAAATGTAGCACGTCCAGGCCACGGTTTATTAAATGGTGTAGTTCAAGAGTCTTCAAGATGGATTTAGTCATTGTACTGGGAACTTGGTTTGTGGGTGATGTGACCAGACTCGATCAAAATGGAAAAATTACATAAGGTGAGCATATTTGACTCGTAACTTTGAGAAAGTAGCAGTGGTAGCAAGTCTCTGGATTTTGTGTATCTTACGGAGGTCATTTTGGGTCAAGAGTCTTGGCCAATGGCAACACGACTTTTGGTAATGGGATGCATGAAGATAGGCTGGGGAAAGGAGAGGCGAATGGGGGAAGAATTTTCCTGCCAAGAATTGCTTTCTCTGGACATGACTCTTCCTAAGTATGTAAACTTGGGTACATTACCTACCCTCTCTAAGTCCCAGTTTCCTCTCTTGTGCAGTGAAGATAACAATCCTTATCTTGTAGGGTTGTTTTGAGGAAAATATGTAAAGAAGTATGTTACATAGTTAAGCAACTGGAGACAGAGTTTGGGGTACAAGATGCTTATTAAGGCTCAACACTTGTGAAAAGAAGTAGGGTGGGGAATAGAATTAGGCAGAAGTTAAATTAGATGTTGACAAATCACAGCAGGGCAGATGAAACTTCAGCCCACTCTGCAGGGAAATAAGGAAAGACCATTGCCCATCTGAAGGCTCCAGGGTCCCCTGTCAGTCCCAAATGGTCGCACCTTCTAGTCCTACTTTGACCACACTCCCTGTAGCTGGTCAGCAAGGCCTTCTTTGGAGCAGAATGTAGTCAGCACACCTCTGTGTCTACCACAGAAAAATAGCTGTCATCATAAAACTTCATCTGAATAAGTGTTATGATCTATAGTAGCCCTTACATTGACACCTGACCAGGCTCCTCTGTGTATTTTTCCTCATAAACACTTTATAGTAAGTAGTCATATTCTAACCAAGAACAGGAGGCTTGAGGCCTTAACATTTGCTCTTTCTGCTCTTTCCCTAGGGCTTCCCATGACTGTAATAATAATCGTGAAGAAAATAAAACTAGAATGTGTTTCCATTTTAATCCCCATTTCACTTTCTTTATTATTATTGTTGTTGCTGTTGTTGTTATTTTCATTGCTTTTCTTAGGAAAAGTTTCCTTAAATGCCAAGCTTCTTAATCTGCCGCTCAAGGATCTCCATTATCTGGCCATAACTAACCTGTGTACATTTCCAACTTCTGACCCCACCACCCTTCAGCAGACTGAGCTCACCACTGTTTCTGGGACAAGGTATCTTCACTCCTACAGTCACCCTTTCCTGATGTTACCCCAAAAGGGGAAGGAAAAAGACCCCATTCCTGTCTTACCCAAAAGAGAAGAATTCAAATGGGAGGCAGAAGCATTGTGTAGTGAAAGATTTTAAAGGTTTTATTAGCAAAGGAGTAGTACACCTCCAAGAACGGGAGGTGGGCTGATCCAAGGCAGGATAGCAACGGTCTTTGTTTGGTCCTCTTGTCTTATACCCTTGCTTAGAGGTGGGCCCTTGATTGACTGACAGCTCTTGCCCCTGGAGTACTTAGTCACGCTCTTGCCTTTTGCCCATGTCCTTACCTATGATGCACACAGAAAAACCCACAAGGGGGGTGCCTAAATTGCAATGCCAGTTATATTACAATGAGCATTGGGTCATGTCTGGTTAGGTCCTTGTCACTACCAAGCAGTTGCGGCCATTGGGTTCTAACCGGTTTCTTGCTGGCATTTATTTAGAGAAAGTAAAGCCTCTTGTGCTGAAAGCGGGCATACTGCCATCTTCCGGACCATCCTCCCTCTCCTCCACCTTATCTGCCCAGTGCACCCACTTATCTAACTACCTAACACTGACACCATCCATTCTGCCCTCCTGGCTGCCCTTCACACATTTAAACGCTCCCCATTCCTCAAGGAGGAACTCAAGTGCGTGTCCATTTGATGTTGTACTGTTCTATCCTAGCTCAGAGTAATTGCTCCCTCTTTTGGATTTCTAGTTCTTAGGCTCAGACCTACTCATATTATAAAACCTTGCCATGCCTCTTTTTTCATTGCCATGTATTGTTATTACATTTATTACACAATATTTATCGAGCACCTTCTACATTCCTGGCCCTGTTCGAGGAACTGGGGATAGAGGAATGCACAGAGACAGGCAAGTTGCTGCTCTCAGGGGGAATATATTCCAGTGGTTGGAGATCAACAGATAATAAACGGAGGAATAAAGGAGATAATTTCGGATAGTGATAAGTACCCTGAAAAATAAAACAGTGAATTAAGGGGTTTCCATTTTCCATGGTTATTATGACAGGCATGGGAGGCTCTAGGGAAAGACTATTTCAGACAGAGGGAACAGCAAATGTTAAGATCCCAAGCTTCCTGTTTTTGATTAGAGTACGGGGTCTTACTACTAAAGGGTTTATAAGGAAAAACACGTAAGGTTGGCCACCAAAGCATCTGGCTGTTGGAATAGCTGGACGTTGCAGTGATTGTTGCAGTGATTATTGCATGCATTCCTTCCTTTGTTTGCTTTATAGATTGCAAAATGCTGTACAAACAGGTTTCTAAAATATTTCACTTGATAATCACAATCACTCTTCAAGTTTGGTAAGTTGAGTATTTTTTAACTGAAATATAGTTGATTTACAATGTTAATTAGTATCTGGTGTACGCATAGTGATTCAGTTATACATATATATATATATATATATATATATATATATATATATATATATATATATTCTTTTTCATACTGTTTTTCATTACAGGTTACTATAAGCCATTGACCATAGTTCCCTATACTATACAGTAGGACTTTGTTGTTTATCTATTCTGCACATAGTAGTTTGTATCTGCCAATGCCAAACTCCCAATGTATCCCTTCCTTCCCCCTTCCCCGCCCCTAGTAACCATAAGTTTGTAAGTTGGGTATTATTATCTTCATTTTTTATGAGGAAATTGTCAGATAACTTGACTACAATCCTATATTCTACATAAACTGTTTGTTGGGTGTGTCTCATTTTCCCCACCACAATGGAAACATCTCAAGTCAGGGACCTTGAAGTGAGGATAATGAAAAGAACTCGGGAGGCAGCCGGACAAGAGTTCCAATCCTGACCCTGCCTCTTACTGTGGAGTTTTGGGCAAGTTATTTTACTCTTTGTGCCCCAGCTTCATTCTTTGTAAAATAAGGATAATAATACCTCATGGGGTGGTTGTGCAGAATGAAAAAGATAATGCTTGGAAAGCCACTGGTGGAGCATTTGGCACATTAATAAATGGTCCCGCCTCTTATTATCAATACAATGAATGCAATAACACAATTATAATAAACAATGGTAAAATAATAATGTTCCCTAAGATCATACTTCTCAGGGAGCTGTTTATCCACTTATGCTGTGTATATGGCACTATTAGCTCTTGGGTGGTATTCTTCCTTGTACCTAAATCAACCTCTGTACATTATTACACAGCAGATCATTTGAGTCCCAGTGATTTTGTGAGTGATGCAAAAGAACATGTAAGTTTATCACAGGGCCTGGTATATAGTAGCTCTTTGATTAGAGGTTGCTGTTATTACAGAAGCCATTATTTCTGTATTCCTTGTTGCCTAGCCTTGTGCTGAGTGCACAGGTGTTCAAATAATGTCAAGTGAGTGCATAAATGAATGAATTAAAAACACAAAGTAGCCTTGTTCAGTTGCAGCTGAAACAAAGCCAAATGAATTAATACTGGACTTGGTCTCTGTTTCCTTGTATCCTCAGTGTCATTTGAACCAACCTGAGAGGAGAAACCATGCCTTCCCTTTCCTTTGTGTCCCACCCCACCCCATTCCCATTGGTCACTGTGCTTAGTTCAATTCTTTCTATAAAGGGAGTGATCAATAAATATATATAGAATAAATGACCAGTTTCCATTGTCTAGAGGCTCATTTCTAATAAATCAAATTCCCTGACGCCTCAGTGACTCACACCAGCATTACTGTCATTGTTCAAAGGGGAAACTGAGTCTGGGGGCTCTGGAAATTTGATAATGGGACTTCACAACTGTGGTTTAAATTTGATACCTGGCACATAGCAGGCACTCAATACAGAGTTGTTTAAAAAAATGAAATATGGAATTAATGTATCTTCACTCCTGTCACTAGAGCTTCTCTTTATTACCTTCTGTCAGAGTGGGGAAGTCCACAATATTCATTTTTTTGTTTTTCAAGTGCTTAGAGCCAAAGGCATTGCTTAGAGGCTCCCTTGGGCAATGGCATCCTAGTTGAATGCCATTAGGCAAGTCCCTCAACAGAAGCAATTTGGCCTTTGGGTCATCTGATGTTTCATTTTCCCATGACTGTTCTGCCCAAGGCAGCAAGAAACAGAATCTGCTCAGTCTTGGCTAAGAGGGCTTTTGTGCCTGTAGGTGAAGCCTAGAAAAGATCCAGCAGGGTGTGGGCCAGGCTTCCACCTCCGGAGACAATAGGTGCTCAGAATGTGTTGTGATTGAAATTGAGATCTTCCTTAGACTAGCACTGGAACCCGGTTAACCCCATTAAATCTGCAGCTTGAGAACTATAAATAGAATTTGGGTCCCTCTATTTAAAAAAAAAAAAGCGCTATTTGTTGTCAGGATATCTATGTGTTAGTGGCCTGGGTGAGGAGGAGGCAATTCTGTTTAAGGATGTTAGGCATGATTTAAAGGGTTTTCTATTGCTTATAATAGGTTTTCATTTTTCGCTGATTGAATTTATTTACATCTGTGGCTGGTGTTCCTGCTCCGCGTTGGGAGGGGGTATGTGTGTATGACCTTTTTAACTTTGTAGCACTTTAATGCAAATGAAATTTAAGGGGTGGAGGAGCAAGCAAAACCAACCTAACAACAATGAAATCATTTTCTAAATATGTTTACAATCAAATATCTCTCTCAATAATTTGATTTGTAGGAAATGGCAGAGTGCAGCGTTTTATACAGAAGCTTTTCAATAATTCATCCTCATCTCATTGATGTGCAAGCTTTTGGCTAGGTTGGTGAGTAAAATAGGTGCTCTGGCATGAGGGAGAAATTCATTTGAGCCCTGAAATCGATGTACCCTCTGTCTGACCCACCCATCTAATGCTGCTCTGTCCTGGTGACTAGAGCCTTTTCAACCTTACTAGGCTCCTGGAATTCCCCTCTCAGGTACTAGGGGCATTTGGAGACTGTTCTCTTTCCTCATGTAATTTTTTGGGGGGGATTTCTATTTGTACAGTTCCTATTAAGCTACTCAATTGTTTAAACTCTGTAGAAACTTCTGGAAAATTGACACTCCCAAATGTTAGCTTTGGAGGCTACGGGGAAGGAGAAGTGGCAATTCGGGGGCGGGAGTCCTTCTACTAGCTGAAAAGAGACGCCTCTCACAGGGTCATGAGGTCAGGTGAGCTTGAATACACAGGGAGTAAAGAGATCAGGAGGCATTTGAAACCCTCCAAACTTGAGTTAGCTTTGGAAGCTGTCTTTTCCCCAGGAATTTAACACTCTTGTGGTGGCTCCTCACAGAGTCTGTAAGATGGACTCTCTCTGGTTCTTGTGTGGGGGTCAGGGAATCCTTATCAAGCTAGTTCCTGTTTTTTCATGGAGGATGGAGCAGGAGGAGGCAAGGTAGAGGGAGGAGGTGGGCGAGAAGAAAATGGCCTGACGTGCCCAGTCATCTCAGTCAGAGTCCCACAGTCTTCAGGCAGTAGTGTGCTGAGGCTTTGGCACTGAGAGAAGCCAGACAACGATTACATCCTCGGTAATGATAGGCAGGAGACATGAAGTTTGCTTTTGTGCTGCTGCTGCTGCTCTGAAACTTTGTGAAGCCATTGATCTGACTTCAGTGAACCCAGATGCTATTGATTCAGTGTCAGATCACTGGTAGGCCCTTGAGTGACAGCCTGAGTGGATGTGATGTTACATTTAAATTGTCCTTTTGTTTGCTTTCTAGTTGTCAAAACCTTTTGATAGAATGTGTCCTGCCAAGTGCTTGTACAGTCCTTATTAGAGTCTAAGTGCCAAGAACACGTGCTGCATCGTTAAACAAAATGAGTGGCTCATGGCCAAATTCTGCTGGTCAAAATTTGGCCAAAAATTTGGTTTTCTCCGATTTTCTCTGACTAGCTCTGAAGGGCACAGGGTTGTGTCCTCTTAAGCTGGAGAGGGTAGAAGCAAATCAGCCTTCACAGCCCCCCACCTCCAATCTCATCGGTAGCTGGGATTCCTGCCATCCCAGCCACAATCTTGGCTGTGCCGAGACCTAGAAAAGGTTTTACTAAGCATAAAAACCATGCAGGTCAAAAAGTATCTTGGGTCATCATAAGGGAAGTGGGGAAACAATCAATGGAACTAGTCTGACACATTCTCTCCAGGTGATAGCTCCAAACCTGGCCATCTATGGGCACAATATGTGAGGTAGTGCCGCAGTGAAGATGTAAGGTGAGAAAAATTGAGATGTGTGAACTGGTGGAGAACATTTCCTGATGGATTTCAATTAGTCATTATTGTTATTCAGTGATTCCATATTGATGCCAGGCATGGTGCTTAGTCCTAGGGATACGTTAGTGAACCAGAATGACATGGTGCTAAAACACAGTTTAGTAGGGAAAGAAGGACCAAATAAGCCTAATGAGAAAAGCTAGATGTAATAATAGAAAAAGGACACAGTGTAGTGCGGTGGAAAAGACATAGACTTTGGAGTCTGGTAGATCTGCAATTGAATTTAAATGAGCTATTGTTCTTGAACAAATTAGTTTTCTTTGAGCCTTAGTTTCCTCCTCTGTAAATGGTGACTATAGAATGAAATGGGAATATGCATATAGAGGTGTTGCTCAGTTCCTGACACTGGTAGGTACTTGATGGCAGTGGGAAAGAAGAGTGGAATAGTGGTGGTGGAGGAAAGCACAGTGACAAGTACATGAAGCTCATGAACAAAGGTGAGTATTCATGGCCAGTTAGGAGACTGTTACAATAATAAAAGTAAGAAATAATGACATCCAAGGCTATAGTGGTGGCAATGGGGATGGAGAGGATGATTTGCTACAGAGGTAGAAAGGATGGACATGGGAATGAGGGGGATGCTAACCTCCATGTTTCTGACTATGATAGTTGGATGAATAAAAATGGTTCTTTTTATGGATCAGAGAATAAGAAAAGAGGGGATTTAGGGTAAATTAAATGTCTGTGAGACACCCAAGTGTGTATGAGATGTCCAGTAAGTATGTGGTTGGGTACATAAGCACAGAGCTTTGTGGACAGATCAGGCTAAGATATCAGAATTTGAAATTATCAGCACAGGGATTGAAATTTTAGCTATGATGTATTTCATGAAGAGAGAATGGAGTGAGAAAAGAAGGAAGTCAAAGACAGATTCATGGGGCACAATTTGGCAGCCTCATCCTCCAATGTTCAATACTCTTCCTACTTTTCCAGAGAGGGATTTAGGGGGTTCTTTATGCCTTTTGTAGAATTTTTCTTTTGTGTAACCGACTTATGAGTTTCCCTGAAATGCACAGGTAGCTGACATTTCAATTATGTCTGTATTTTTTTTTTTAGCAGATGGGAACACAGAATGTAGGAAACTGTCATGAAATTGTCAAGGTCACCCAGCCAGCACCAAACTCAGTGCTCCTTCCAACCCACCTGCCCATGTCTGTTCTTTCTTTATGGTCCTTTTTGAAATGAAGCTGTCCAGTCCTTTGAGTCTGGATATGGCATTGTGAATCCCTCATACCTTTGATCTTCTCCTCTATGTTAGCATGGGTTGTTATTTAGTGTTGTTCGTGTTGGGAGGGGAGGGCAAAAGTAGGGAATGCGATAGCTCTATTTTTGAGCATGAATTGTCACTGTAGACAGAGGAAACAAAAAGAAATCGGTGGGAGTTGATGACACTTACAGTTGGGCAGCAAAGAAAGAGGAGTTGAAGAGAGTAGAGCTAAAAGAAGTGAACGTGTTGTTGGAGTAAAAAGACAAGAAGGAAAATACTGTTCAAAGAACCCAGTGTGAAGTGAGAATCCCGGGAGGCAACAGATGAAAGTGGAGGAGGCTGTGAGTGCATGTGTGCACCACGAGAGGCTTGTTTATTTCCCCTTCAGTTTATTCAGAGTTTGTTAATGAAAGCCCGGCAGCAGGAGATGTGCAGTCCATTTAGGAACGACAAGGACCGCTAATCTAGGATTTACCTACGCTTGCCTGAGGTGAAAGTCCCTGCTACTAAATTATTTCAAGTGACTGCACCAGCTCAAGCAGAGATCTAGTTGTCTGGCTGGGCCAAGTCTTTGAGTTAATGCTTCAGCCCACGACAGTGGAAGTAAAATCCTGAACTGGATTTCCATACTTGTCTAATACGGACTCAGGCAAGAGCCCAGGATGAAGATTGAAGCCTCTGTTTGTTTAAGGAGGCGTGCAGAATTTCAAGGAGCTTCATTTCCATGACTGAGCGGCTGAAATGTGACCTCCTAATCACACTGTGAGGCTGAGTGCGCTTTGGACTGACTGGTTTTGGATGGGGAGCTTTCACCTCTTTGGCATGAGCCTAGATAGAAGTAATGCCTTACTGCTCCGGTACTTTTTTCTGTCATCCTCAGTGAATCAAGAAATCGCAACTCCCAGCAACAGGAGGTTAAATACTGGTTGATGGGACACTTTGTTTGCTTGGTTTCTCTCCTAATCTCAATGCTGGGAGCAGGTGCCTGCTTGGCAGCTCTGGAGCCCTGGACCATCTCAGAACAACTACAGTCATGAGTCTCCAACCCACAGGCTCTCCACAGGGTCTTTCTGCTTGGCAGACCTTCTATGGCCTGGTAAACGGGGCTCACCAGCTAGCATCTGCTCTCTGGAAACTAGTCTGAAAGTCTCCTCTCAGGCCTCCAACTAACCTGCTGCAGACAGACAGGAGGCTTCTGGTAGCCTCTTTGGGTACTCTATGGGTAAGGGCCTTTGTTGGTAGAAAGAATCATTCAACTCCAGATCCCCAGATTTTAGAGCTCATACCTTCTTCCTCAAACATCTTTTAACAATGCTCCCATTGTTAACACGGTAAACAATTTCCTTACCATCTGCTTAGTCCTGTCCATATTAACACTTGGTAGCTCTACATGCTAAAAAGCTTATGATTCCTCCCATATCCAATTCAAAAGTTAAAATACGCTAAACTCTAAAATAAATGTAGAAAGTCCAAAAATCTTTTGATTTTGAAATAATGACCATTTTGCTTTCTAAATAACAAATATAATATTATTTAAAATTTTGTGGTTGATTTAGATAATCTGGTGTTGGCTCCAGGCTGACGCTAATGGAGTTAGGAGAGAGGCTACTTCTGCAGAGACCACTTAAACTCTATATGCAGAGATTCCATATTTCAAAGTTCACAACCTCCTACCTCAGCTCATTTCTGAGACTGTTCCAAACAAATATCTCCTTGCAAGGTGTTTCAGACTGATCCTAGTGAGCCTATGTTCTCACTCAAATTGGCTGCGTTTCTCTTCTGAGAAGTATCAAAGAAATCCCAATTGCATAGTCCAAATCATCTGAGCTAACTGGTTCTCTCTTAATGCTTGATTAGAAAAATCAATCTGGTTAATCAAATCTTCAAATTCACATGTTTCCTTGAAGGTGTGGCTTGACATCTAATTGTTGTTTAAGGGGAAATTCTACCAGAATTTTTACCTGTGTGCCTAATTTTCATATGAAACAATTTTCTCTTTCCTTTGAGTAAAACTGTTAACTCAAGTGCAGGTGGTTTGGGCTGAAAGAAAGAATGGATTTTCTCAGTCCCATAGTGTGGCAGAACAATCCATCATTAAGCACAAAGATGGCCCAAGGGAAACTACTAAAGGATCAGCCCAGAGGGGTATTCCTTGATTTGTTCTCTGTGTGGCTTTTTTTTTTTTTTTCATTTTAGTAGAGGTATAAGTATTGCTAATGGGAGCTACACCTTTTCCCACATGAGCACATGGGACACCAACAACTGACTTCACTGAATCAGGTACAGAGATATAAAAGCCTTCAGCAGAAGGAAGCTATAACCAAGAACATTCTGTTTATTCAACTTAACCTTACAGCTTATTGTTGATTAGCTGTAAATAATGATAAACTCATCGGTATACTTCCACCTATGTAGGATTCAGAGAAATTGAACAGGGCTCACTGTACTGTGTATTCAATTGCTAAATGGTTTTCAATACACAGGGAGCTATTTGAAATAGCCAGAGACTGATCTCATTACCCTGGCCTTGGGCTTATGTTTATGCAATGGGGACCTAGGGGAAGTGTTTGGATGAATTCTTATTCTGGGGAAAAAAAAACACTTCAAACACTCTGTTTTACTGATTGTGGCTCAGTAGGGTTATTTCTATTTAAAGGACAGAACATTTTATATTTCAAAAGTGATTACTTCTGAAACATCTATTATTTATATTAAATAATGTAATGTATAGGTTGTATTGGTTTGTAGAAACCCACGCTGTAATTTTGTAGCATGCAATCTTTTGCTTCTTTGTAACTGTCTCTCCTGCAGCAAGCAGCCAACCATAAATATTATTAGCGAATTTGACTTGCATTTTGAAAGAGGAAACAAACCACTTCTCCATCTTCCAAACTGGTGCTAGAATCACAAAGATGGATACATAATCCACAAATACCCAATGTTCCCCCCAAAGGATTATCTTATAATTGTGTGATACACATGGCCAGAGAAATGATCACTGATTTACTGATATGGAAACTGAGGCATGGGCAGATTAACTGACATTCCCAGGAGTAGTGCCCCCTCTCCCCAATTAATTTCCACCTGGAACCTGTGAATGTGACCTTATTTGGAAATAGGGTATTTTCAGATGTAATCAAGTTAAAATAAAGTCATACTGGATTAAGGTGAGCCTTAAATCCAATGACTGATGTCCTTGTAAGGAGAAGGAGGTTTGGAGACACAGAGACATAGAGACCATAGGGAAGAAGACTGTGTGATGGCCGAGACAGAGGTTGGATTGATGCAGCTACAAGTCAAAGACTCGAAGGATCACCAACAACTATCAAAAGATAGAAGAGAAGCATGGAATAGATTCTTCCCTAGAGCCTTCAGAAGGAGCATGGCTCTGCCAACACCTTGATTTCAGACTTCTAGCCTCCGGAACTGTGTGAGAGAATAAATTTCTGTTGTTTTAAGCCCCAGCCTGTGGTAATTCATTACCGCATCCCTAGGAAACTAATAAGCCAGGGTTGCATAGATAGTGAGTAGTAAGTCCGTGGATGTGCTTAGGCTTTTCTGAACTCTAGTGCAGTTTTTCCAAGATACCTCAATACCTTGCTAAGCGTGCCCCTGCTCCATCCACTCTCACTATCCTCAGCAAAAATGTTAGATAAATCATTATCTTAGGGATTTATGGCATTTTGTGTTTTAGGGTGTTGTAATTTTGTGTTTTAGGGTGTAGGAAGGTAGGTAACAGATTTGAATTTTAAGAGGACAGCAGTATAAAAATCCCATGGATGCTATCCAGAGGCAAAACTTGCTATACTGGGCAATCCACATCATGTGGAGAACATTTTCCTCCTCTGGTTTCCCCCACTGAGACTATCTCAAAACAGCTGTGATGAGCACTCTCTCTCTCTGCCGGTAACCTGTGATACAATTATGATAATGATGATGATAAACACTTATTAAGCACCCACAGTGTGAGGTGTTACTTGTTTAAAACTCATAAATGACCTGGTCCCCACTGTCATAGTGTTTACCATAGTATTGGTGTAGTGCGGGAGGTGACACTTTGTGGTCAGTTAATGCTTTGAGCTGATCTGCTTGGACAACAGACCACAATCTTTCACACTTCTGAATTTTTGTGTGAGCTCTTCTGCTGTTTCAGGGCCCCATAAACACACTGTGCTTGGAGACCATAAAAATTATGGATTCTGGAAAATTTGGACTTGTCATCATCATCAAAATACTTTGAGCCCACTTTTCTCACCCATTTACTGATCACCAATTTACTGATGAGGAAACAGGTGTAGGCAGATGAAGTGACATTTCCAAGACTAGTGGGATGAATGATACCCTTTCCCTCAAGTTCATGTCTACCTGGAACCTGTGAATGTGACCTTATTTGGAAGTAAGATGAGGTCATACTGGATTAGGCATGTTGCTTTGGTGGTTGTTCTGAACTATTGGACTTTTCATAGGTTTCACTGATTCTAGATTTCCTTGCTATGGCTCATTTAAGTCAACAGCAGTCCTGTTATGAGGAATAGCTGGTGATGGTCTCAGAATCATATATCTTAGAGTTGGAAGGGACCTCAAGATAACATGGTGAGCCATCAGCTTTAGGGTGACTGAGCTATCATTGTTTCCATTTTACAGATGAAATAATCGAAGAGAATTTTGAAGACCTGATAAATATAACACATTTGGTTTTTCAGTACTTTATACGTGTCAGGCACTGTGCTAAGTATTTTATGTGCACAATCTCACACTTAGTTTCCACAACAATCTTTATGATTTATCTCATTTTAAAGAAGAGAAAACTGAGACACAGAATGATTAAGAAATTTGACCAGGGAAGTACTGCTAGCTAGTATCAGAATCAGGTAACTGCATCTGCATAGTGTGGATACCACTGTGACCCCAGAAAGTCTGATTCCAGAGCCTAAGCATTTAATCACCATGTTCTACTGTTTAATGGTCAGAGTGAGACTCACGTCCTCTTGCTTTGGTGGTTTAGTGAAATGGTTCCAACCATTGTGCAGAGTCTATGAATCTCTCTTTACTCCAAGCATTATCTGTAGACCAAAAAAAGGTGATCATTTAATATTTTTAAATTAATATTGATTTTTTTGGATATACTGTACATTCATTTAAAAGCATTATTGAATTAAGAGTGGCTTCTTGTCCTGCTTCATGTTATTAAATCAGTGACTATTAAAAGAAGAAACTTTTTTTTGGTGGGATGTCTGAAATATTTTGATCTGGGAAGGGGTGTTTATATTCATGAAGAAGATAGTGAACCACAGGCATAGCAGAAGGAGAGCTCAATTTGGAGTCAAGCAGACCTGGATTTAGGGAGGTGGGTATAGCTCAAGTGCTGGAGTATATGCTTAGCTTGCATGAGGTCTTGAATTCAATCCCCAATACCTCCTCTAAGAATAAGTAAATAAACCTAATTACCTACCTCTACCAAAAAGAAAAGAGAGAGAGAGAGAGAGACCTAGGTTTGAGTCTTGCTTTTGTTTGCTTCCTAGCTGAGTGACTTGGGCAAGACCCTTAACTATCTTAGCTTCCGTTTTCCTCATCTGTAAAATGATATTCTATAATTATTTCACAGTGCTATTGGGAATCTCAGCTGTAGCAGTGTATGTGAACGTGTTTTATAAAAAATAGGGTTCTCTAGGTATATAGGAATATAAGGAGATTATTACTATTCCTCTGTGATACTCAAAGGATCAAGTTTGGTCCTGAATACTTCATTATGTTAATTTTTCCTGTGGTCTTTCTGTATATATTTTTAAAAACTTTAGTCACTATTGTGATGACAAGCTGGGGAACAGGTAAATTCACAAGAAAATAATATCCAGCCCTGGCATGTGCTATCTCCACTTTCTAGTTATGCCTGGACTAGTACATCCTTTGTTACATGAAGAGTTTAGATGGCAGAGAGGAAAAGAAGATGGCATTCTAGCTCTTCTGAGGGCTTGACTTCACCCTTCCTCATAAAGTATGCTGGGTTACTCCAGATCATTTTTCCAAGGCTGAGAACCTAGGAGGGATGGAAGAATGGAGGCCAGCCAAAGAGAGGGGGAACTGTTTCTGTCACTTTCCCCTGTCTCTTCTTTCCCAGATTTCTCATCTCTTCTAGGGACACTATTTATTGAATCATAATTCCAAAAGAAGAGACTAGATTCATCTCTGGCCTTTCTGAGTGACATGAAAACATTGTTGGGTCTACTGAGCGCAGACACCATTGTGAAGTGGCCAGCCAAGATACTCCTATCAATGAATCCAAGGGCCCTGGTGAAATTGTGTCTAGACGAGAGCAGAGACAAGCTTGAAGGAACCTCAGTTACAGCCCTGAATCTATTTAAGGCTGATTTGGTCACTGCTGTGACTATCCATTTCCCCTTCAATCCTAGTCATTTGTAACTGCTGAGATGCTCCAAGGCTTAGCATGACAAGGTTTGTCTCAGCTTCTGGAACTAGAGCTGTGCTGCCACCACCTGGAATTGGGGAGGATTTCAGCAGTAATTGTCTAGCTCACTCCTCGCAGCCAGCCATCCACAGACACAGACGTGTTCAATCTGCTCTCTTCTCCGAGAAGAAATCCTTTTCTCTGCAAGCTTCCTGATTCTTTAGGAGGTGCTTGATTATGGAACGGGATTTAGATTCTAGACTATTGAATGAAATGTACAAGGTTGGAAGTAATGAATCTTTAAACAGGATTCTCATACCCTTTACCAGCTACAGTTATCCATTGTGATTAATAAATGCATTAGTAACCTAGTTCTGACCAGTGCTGTGGCCCAACTGCACCTCAACTCTTCTTGTTAACCTCTTGCCTGAGGACATATAGATATCAAGAGAGACTGAGGTCCTCCTTGTCAATTAGACACGGAGCCCACAGTCAAGAACTTCCCAGTTCTTGCTTTATAAGAGCTGGGGAGTATGGAAAAGCTGCTCTTCTTATCATCAACCTATGCTGAGAGCCTTGCTACTTATCTCCTTAGTTCCATCTTCACTGCTATTTGGGTGCCAGCACAGTCCATCCTCACGGCAGAGTTCAGTTGTGAGTCTTGGCAGAAGATAAAGATGAACTTGAGTGCTTTATTTGCTACATTCTTTGTTGTTAAGGAGAGAGGAGGGATTACTCCTTCGTTGATAGATGAAACCTAGCGCAAGATGGGTAGGTCTTAGAGAAAGGAGGAGTCTTCTCAACTTTGGAGTTGGTCTGCATGTCAGGCCTAAAGCAACTGTGTGGGTAGCACCAAGAGAACTATCATTTGCAGGATCCACTCTCAAAGTAAAGCTTGCTTTATGTTCACATGGAAGAGACTGATTGTTAGTGTTGGTCATGGCTGCTCTTAGACACATTTAATTTTCATTTTGCCAAGGCAAGGCTTAAAGAGAGATGTCATGGGCTTGGAGCATACTTCTGATGCAGTCATAAGATCTGACAGAGGTGGCAATTGTGGGAATATGTAGGAGAGGTCCAGGACCTTCTTTCCCCAAGAGTATGCAAACCATAGCAATGCATAGTTTTACAGATACACCAGCAGGGTTCCTGGAATTAATCATTTTCATTTCTACCACTAGGTCTTGTACTAACCTGTCTCCTGGTCTTTTTCTTACACTGTGTGACCTTTTGACAAAGCTCTTACTGCTTTTACTGAAACTTTCCTGGTCTAATAGCTAGCAAATATCTTGAAGAAAATCCAGTTTGTTCAACAGGCTGTCTCTTGGCATTTAGTGAATTCTTATCAATGTAGACTGCCTTAGCTGGTCTTTAGATCTCATACTAAATGTGACTTTTGCAGAGAGGCTTTTCCTGACCATCTGTTTTAAAGTTGGTTTCTCTAACCTTGTCTTTGGTACAGTAGGAAAACCCTCTCTAGAGCCAGATAGATCCATTCCCTGGCTCCGCCCACGACTAGCTATATTACCCAAGGCAAGTTACTTGGCCTCTCTGCATCTCCGTTTCCTACTAAAATAGACATAATAATAATACATACTTCATAGGGTTATTGTGAGGATTAGTTATGGCACATAAAGCATTTAGAACAGTGCCTGGCTATCATCATAATCATCATCATTTCAGTCTATGTTTGTGTCTTTTATATCACTTATTATAACTTTAAATTGTCGAAGGTGTCAGTTTGGTTTTTTTTTTTTTCAGTCTTTCTGCCACTGTTCTGAAAGTTGTATGAAGGCAGAAACCATATTTGTGTTTGCTTGTTCATTCTCCTTCCCCAAGTGCTTAGCACACAGTAAGAGCTCAATAAATACTTGCCAAGAAAATTAACCATAATTTAAGGAATATTTTCTAAACAACTCAGATATCTCTTTCCTCCAAGCTCTTGTTATAAAATCTCTTTATAACAAAAAGGCTCTCAGATCTCAATCAATGGAACATTTTATTTCAATCAATCGAACATTTAATTTATTTATTTTATTACAAACAAAATGCCAGGGAAACATGTTCCAGTCTTCCGTGTAAGCCTCTTCCTTTTTATTATTGCCTTTGCCTCCTCCAGCTGGTTACAACTAGATCTACTAATAGGATCCTCATCTAGGTCCAGGCCCATAGTCAATGTCAATTATCCAAGCCATAACTAAGGAAGAGTGATTGAGGATTTAGTCTAGAGTATGAAAATTTTGAAGGTACAAACACATTAAAGAATTTAAATGTACTGTGCAAACTGTAAAGACCCCTTACCTTAACATGAAGTGTGTTAGAGATGTACCTTAGATATCTGTGTAGCCTCCGAGTCATAGATCCTACTCACTGTATACTCTGTCACAAACAGCCAGATCTCCTGGAAGCAGCTCAAGTCTCCACCTGTGCTTTTTACCTGGAATCTTTTGCTGATGGATGTATCTCGTACTCTTCTTCCCTGAAATATTTTGGGACTTCATGAATTCCTTGTACATCCAGCTGCCATTGCTGATACCAGCCTCCTCTGACTTCCAATACCTCAGGTCTCAGTGTTGCCACCCATCCTCAGCATGGATCCTGAGCTCACGCTAGTTATACTGCCTTGGTATATGATATACTGGAATTTGACTCATGTAATAATTAGTGAATTAACCTAAAATGTGGGCAAACTAGAGGCAGCCAACCTGATATTTCCAAGCAAACCACAAGTCATATAAATGATATTTAGTTACTACCCCATTTAAAAGCCATTGATGACTCCACTGGCCTCCACTATAAAGCTCGAATTCTTCATTCTGGCAATCAAGGCCCTGCACAGTAGCCTCTACCTACCTTTCTAACCTCAGCTCCCATTATTCTGCTATACAAAGCTTCTGTGAGATCCCTGAGGCAGAGGCTTTCTCTTCTTTAGCCATAGTCTGGCACTTTAAATTATATCTGGCATACTGTTCTTAGTAAATATAACAGCTACAAGTTATTGAGTTCTTTACTCTGTGCCAGACATGTAAAACATTAAGTGCTTTACAAATCTCACCTCACTTTATGGGCATCATCTCCTGTAATCCCCCAACTTTATGAAACAGATACTATGCTCATTTGCCCAAGGTCACTCAGCAAGGGAAATGGTAGGACCAGGACTTGAACCCAGATCTGTTTAGCTCCAGAGCTTGTGCCATTAATAATTATACCACATCACTTCAATGGTGGCTGTAGAACAAATACTTGAGCCAAACGATTTTCTTAATTGTTTGCCCAACATGGTGAACTTACTGCAGCTTATGTGCCTTTACAAACACCCCTTCTCTCACATGAAGGGCTTTCCCACAGCTTCTAGGTCATCAGTCACTCCTTTGGACTACCTTATTTCAATGGAGAGTACTGCCATTTGGACACCTTATAAATTCTTCCTTGTATATGTAGTTCTCCTTTTATGAAACCCAGAGCTAGACCCTGCCCTTGGAGGGGAGGACCCATGCCTTACAATGCTGTGTATTCTCAGCCTTAAGCATCAAGTATAGGAACTTAGGTCAACTAAGTAACATTTCCTGACAGTGATGGCTTAAATGGGGTCAAAGATAAATTGAAATTAGGTTCATGATTAATTACAATTGGCAAGAGACCAATTGTTACATAAAGCTGTATCAAAACATAAAAGTCCTTTCATGTGCAAATATTAGTTACTAGGATGAGAAAGTGAAGGAACAGGGAAGAAATAGTTAAATAGTCATCATCATAACCATCATCCTTACAAGTAAATCTGCTTTAGAGGATGAATTATCCTGTTACGTTTACCATCTATTTTAGACCAATCTATGAGAACTTCCAGAAATCAGAAATTAGTTGCTTAGGCTGGACATAATTATTTTGCATTTATGGAGTAATTTACATTTATAAAACTGCTTTACAATAATTATAATGTTCACAGGAGATCAAACAAGACTGAACAGGAAATCTGGGAGGGCCTTCAAAGGCTTCCTGATGACCAGGCACTGCCTATGGTAGGAAATCTTTGGTTAAACTCTATGTAGATCTCTTTTTCTCCAGAGACAGTCAAATTTCATCGATCTCCATGTTCCAAAGCCGTTCATGAACCCTGCTGTTCTGGATGTGTGACAGCTATTTATTTCTCAGGGAAAAGGGAACTAAATTAAGCATCTTTATTTTACTCTCCTTGGCTAGAAAAATCTAATGCTAAGATTGGAACAGGTTAATGGTCCACTAAGTAATATTCAGAGCCCTGAGTTATAAAGGAAGGGAGGCCCATGTGTGAGTCTTTTCTGATGTATAAGAAAATATGTGAAATTCAGAGTTGTGAATTTTCTTCTGACTCTAGTAGATGATTATTTCTGCTGGGGTTTAATCTGGTGGTTTCACAGACTATGCTATCAAGTCTGGTATCCATTAAAAATATCTTTACATTAGGAAGAAGGGTCTGTGGTAGACGTCTTCATATACATTGACATTGAAGAGAGACACTATCTAAATGTTTTTTCCCGGATAGCCCTGATCTCTGCTATGGAGCATGCAATTTGATTACCTTGCTAGTGTTCACTTATATTGCATGACTAACAAAATTATTAATAGCTATAAAATTATTCAGGCCCTTAAAGATGCAGTCACTATGCTTCTCTCAGTGGTCTCCCACAGCAGCAAATTTTAGGCTGATTAGAGGTTGCACAGCGATTTTCATTTTAAATGTATTTTCTGTTAATTTAATTAAGCCCCCACTCTTGCTCTTCCGCAATGGCACCAAGAATCAGATGGGATCTCCTGCCTCTCCCAGCACACATCCATGGATGGAAGAAATCAGACCCGGATTTTCCGACTTCTCATCTTCAGGCTGAGTCGGTCTTTTTCACTTTACGGTTTCTTTCTGAATGACCCTGCTCTTGACCCTGGGCGTGCAATCTGAGAGCTGCATGGGGGTGGAGTGTGGAGAGGATGTTCTGGAGCTCAGCAGATGGATCCCAAGAGCACAATGGCTTACCAGCCCTCCTGTGATTGTTACCAAAACGCCTTCCTGTTTTCAAAAGTGTCTCGCCCCACTGCTCCTTTGTTTTGCTCTGCAAGGAGACTGCAGTTCTGATTTTGCTAGGGACCAAAGCCTGCTGTTTCAAGGAAAGGCAGCTGCTTGCTTTGGTGGGTGGCTTGAGAGAAGGAATTTGTCTACCCTCCCTCCCCAACCTCCTTGCTACCCCACCCCAACGTGAACTCCACTGGCTGGCTCATCAGCTCACGAAGCATTGATTTTAGAAGCTGACTATCTGCTTTTGATTGTTTGGCTGGGGCTGCAGCAAAGTCATTGATGGATCTCATTTTGAGCTATCATCCTGTCCACTCTTCTCGGTCAGCCTTCCAGAACTGATTGCCTTTTCCCCCAAATGAAACTGCACAGGCAGACAGCGAGGCTTTCTCAAGTTGCACTGTTTCCCAGGGCAGAGAACATGCAGCGCCTCCTGGGCCTCAAGCTGGGCCAGCTCCCCTCTAAGACTGTTTGTTCTCTTACCAACTCGTCATTAGGCGCAAGACTTAATTTGATCACTGCTGCCTAGGCTGCTATCCCTGAGTGGATATTGCCTGATACTGATGTCGCTGCATTTTGTGATCTTTGCTGAAAGAGACCAGCCCAGCTCAGCCCAGCTGGTGTCTCCTGTGACACAGGACACTCTCTTTCTCTACCCCTCCCAACTCCCAGTTTTTGGAAGAAATGTCATTGGTTCTCTATGGCCATTCTGGCCCCCACTGCAAGCAACAGACACAAATAAATATGCTTTCCCTCCCCAAGTCCAGTGCACTAGGATGCAAACTCGACCCCAGATCCGGATGCTTTCCCAGCTGGCAATCCATTATTTTCTTCTCCTTCAAAAAATGTGCATAATTTCTCTGTTGCTAAAATGATCTTTCTGTCACTTCTGCTCTATCTTTGTGGTGCTCTCTCTGCCTCCTTCTGGGATCTCCCTCTTTCAGTTTACTCTCCATTGCCCCAGGGCTTGCCAACCTGAACAGATACTGTGCGTTGTGCTGTTAGTGGCATACGTGACATGCCTTTGGTACTTACACTGCTGGGCCAGGTAATGTAAGTGCAGCTGTCAAACCCATAGTTTGTCATGTTTGTTAGTTCTCTTTCTTTTCTTCTTAAGTTGATATTAAACCAACTAGTAAGTTTCCTAGTTCAGTGAAAAATCCATCAGTGGAGCAGGTGGAACCCCCAGGGAGCTACACAAGGCCACTCCTGAGTTCTGGGAGAAGCTTTGGAGGAACCAAGAGCAAACCTAGGCCCAACCTGGTCACCTAGGACTAAAGATTGTACAGCAAGTGGTGGTGGTGGAGGGGGGTCCTCACTGAAATCATCTTTTGCCCAAGATAGCTAGAGAAGCCCAGGAAGTTGGCTCATCAGATTGACTTTTGTGCTCCTCTTCTCACCAGCTCTTTGGCTGTTATTATGTATTTGAACTGAATGCAAAGGGATGCTCTAGTATGGCGTTCACACAGTTACCCCAGCTCCATCACCATATATCTCCAAGTCTCAAAAGATCAGGTTTGGTTTTTTCCAGTCCTGTGGGCATCTCTAAAAAGAACTCAACCTCTGATAAAACCAGGCCATTGGATAGTTTGTTTTTTTTTTTAATTTAGAAAGCTGATTTTCAAGGCCCATTGTAGGCCTGATATTTTAATCAAGGGTCTTTCAGCACTATCAACCACTCCTTTCAGTGATATTTCCACCATTTTTTCTGCTCTGCTTGAAACACTCCAGAAATAGTAGAAGAGGCTATGTGAGAAATCTAGGCTGGAAGTCAAGAGCCAGACCTGTGTGTGGAGCTCTAATCCAAGGGAGTTACACATGGTATAGGGGTCCTTGGGATCTACCTACTAGGTTGCAGAACAAAAATTTGGGGGTAACAGCAAAAAAATGGCTTGGCCTAAAACAGGGCATCTCTAGACTGTACATTTTCAATTACCTCCTCTTTTTAGCATTCAGTTTGGCATTTAAGTTGGTTCTTGAAGTCTCTTACTTGGTAATGGTTTTTATTTCCAAGTTGTCAAGAAGGCATTTCTTCTGGTGGTGGAAGTGTGTGTGGAATGCCACTCTTTACCCTTCTCTTTGGGATTAGAGATGCAGCAGTGGGAAGGCTGGGCATGATCTGATCAGAGTGCCTTTGAAGGGAGAGCTTTCTGTTTTCAAAAGTGGTGGTGGTGGAACGATAACAGTTGGTACGAGTTTGCACCTAGGAAAATAGCGTTTGGGATCCACTTGGAGAGAATTCACATGAAAAGATTTAGGCAATAATGCCGCGAGCCCAAATGGTGCTGTCAAAACATCACAGGTAGTCACTGCAGGGTAGGACAGAAGGTGTTAGAGAGCAGTGTCATTTATTGAAATGTATCTGCTGATTTAGCCTTTGCTAATTAAATGGTCCCCCTGATGTGTGTTTATTTAGGGACAGTTATGAGTTTTGTAGCAGCAGGGGTTTGGCCCTGTGGGAAGTGCCACTCCTAATGAGAGGGGAGAAACATGGAAGGGACTCGGGCATAATCTGTTCAGGGATGCTGGCCTTGTCAGAACGGGAAGACTTGGAGTGATTAATAGCTTTCTGTCTCTTTTTTGCCACTGTCCCCTACCTCTCTTGTGTTTCTTGGAAAAGGCAGACATCAGGGCCATGACGAACAATTTTAGCACTTAAGGAACACTTTCTCTACTCTTTGTTTTTCCTGCTACAGCTCCCTGGCTGTCACTGTTACCCTTTGTCACAGGGTGGGAATGGGGGTGGGGCTTGGGAGGAAGAGAGAGGAAAAAATGCAAGGGACCTCAAAGACTTTTTTTGGTCCCCTTCCTTTGTCTTCCTGGTATTTCAGAAGGGCCAGAAACAGCATCCAGGATGGTGGAAACTGCACTCCACCCCTGCCCAGCAGGCCTACATCCTTGGCTGCTGCTCTTAATGCCTTTCCTTGTGATGTCTGGGACTGTGAGTGTGTGTGTGTGTGTGTGTCTGTGTTGGGGGTGGCTAACTAGAAACTGGGCAATCACTTTGGGCAGAAGGGACAGAATTTCAGGAAGCTGTCAACATGATATACCTCACTGTCATTCCCCCTCTAGCAAAATCTATAGTACATAGAATTACATGCTGCTATTAAGTTAATCAGCTGAATTTAAAACTTCACAAGGGCAAGGACCATCTTTTAAAAAAAATTCTCAAAAAAAAAATTCTCCAAAAAAAAAAAAAAATTCTCAGTCCCTAACACAATGCTGGGCACACATTTGTTGATTTTACAAAGGAAATGATTGTGTCATGAGGTCATCTTGGCAAGTCATCAAACTGCTCTGGAACTCTGCTTCAATGTCTGCAAAGTCCTTTTATATCCCAGGGATATTGTAAAAATTAAAAAAGGTGATGACTTTAATAATGACACTTTGCGGTTTTGTGCTCTTTCTTCCATTTTCATTGTTTTATTCTCTTTACCCTAGGCACTGTAACCTAGGTAAAAAGATCAGATACCCAGACTGGAAAAGTTTGACTTTGGCTATTTTGTAAATCAAGCTTTTCTTTCTAAGAGAACTTCATTAGGCAGCTGATTGGTTGAGTAGAATGGGATGCCCACGAAATGCAACAGAAGTCAAGCTAGATGATGATCCACTTTTCAGGAACAAAGGCAGAGGGATGGAGTTGGGGGATGGAGGAGAGAGTGAGAATGAAGTTATTTGATTGGCTAACCTCTTCAGAGCTTGAAGCAAACATTAAAAAAAAACACACATCTCATAAATCTCCCTTAAACTTGTCAGTGCTACAGCCCTCATATGCTGCTATCTTAGTTTCTATCATCTATTTTAACCTTTTTGAACAAAACCTTTTACCCTATCCTTATCAATGCTGGGACACCAAGAGTTATTATCCTCATACACTGGCTTGATTTAAATGTAAGGATTCCCCCACTTTGGTCTTCTTCCATTGCCATCCAGCATTATTTCAGTGGCATGGCTGAAATTTTAAAGATAAAAAAAATCTTCTTACCAATTTTGATTCTGGCCTCAGTGACCCAAAGAGTTGCCTTGGCCCAGAGAATTGGCCAGCACTACACAGCACTGTAGTTGGTACCCAGGCCTAGTGTTTCTTAGCAAAGGTTGGATCAAAAATACTGGAGACGGTCACTAGATGTCCCTCTTGTGTCTCTAAAGAGGCTGAGGAGGTGGGGCTCCCTTCAGGATTGAAGTAAAGGGAAGCTAAGACTAAGAGAACTTTCTTTTTGTTTTTCTTTTTACACCCAGAACGGTTTTATTCATTTAATGTATAAATTCTTGATCATGAAGGTGTTTTCAGTCATTCATTTAGTCAATAGCATTGGTGAAGTATAATGATCAAGTGTGTCTATTTGTGAACCTTGTTGGAGTATAATGGTGAAATGTGTCTATTAAAATACATTCGGAGAGCAAACGGCGGCATTGGGGTTATCTGTAGAAATAGACTGGGGGGATGGAAGAACTATTTTTTGGAGGAGAGTTGTCACTATCTCTTTGAGCTTGGGGCTGACGGGATGGAAGGAAGCCGAGGCACACACCCCTGCCTTCCTCGGCACCTGGCTTCCATAAAAGCGGTTTGGTATTGCTGGAATACCTGGGGTGCTCTACTAGGAGGGGAGGGGTTGCATTGAGTGTGAACAGCGAGCAGGACTCAGGGAACCTGGTGCCACCTCCTTAGCGAAGCACGCATTTGTCTTTGCAAACAGAACATGTCTTTACAATGTGATTGCAATTACAAAGGTAATGACATTGTACATGAATTGAATTCTCCTATTTATCTTTAAAAGACAGCAGAATATAGACATTCTATTAGCACTCCCCAAGGTAAGAGGTCCTCAGCCCTCATATCTTGTTGTGTGCAACTTTTCAGATGCCACGGCAATGTTAATCATTTTACCTGAGTAATTCTTCCATTTCTCGTTACCTGGGGGATTGTTAATGGCCGAGACTACTTCTCAGACTCTTTGCTCCCGCTCAATCAAGCCGTGGAGGCGCCAGTTTACTTTTATTGATCAGCGGGTTCCTGACAGCCTTCGCCACAAGGAAGCAGCATCATCCTTTTTTAACTTAAAGGGGAACAGATCGCCTTAAAGTTTACAGCTAAAAGCTTCTAAGCATAGCATGCAAACATTTTAGCATGCTGCTAATTGTTCTGTTTAAATAGTCCAAGCAATATTTTAGAAGGCTGCCAAACGCCGAACTCACATCCCGTGATCAGATTGCAAACCCATTTCAAATGCCTTTTTAGGCCTTTTTAATTAGACCAAGATGCACTTCATTCCCACTCGCTGACATCAAAGGTAAGTAATTGATAAATCAAATGAAGCCCTTCTCTTTGCGGAGCCCGCGAGGAGCGCCCGCGCTGCCTGCCATGTTGTCACTCTCCTCCAGCAGGGTCTGCAGAAGACTGGGCGGGCCACAGTGCTCCCTCGAGTCACAACTCTGCTGTCCACCCGCACCTCTAAATGACCAAATTAAATGATACTCATTGCACATGCTTCGATTTTCTCCCTGATGTTCTGGGCTGACTGGTTTCCTAATGTGAAAGAGTGAAATGACCCCCATGCGGAAAGCGGATCAGGCTCCCCGTTCCCTCCCCTTGGTCTCAGATGCACGTTCACTCCTGAAATAATTCCTTTCTGTAGGAAGAAGCTGTCTTCTTTCCCCCTGCCAAAGTAAAGACTACTAAACTAGCGTCTCTTAGAAGGAGAAATATTTTTAAAAAGCAGCTGGGTTGCTCTCTGCAAGAAGATGGCAGTTTTGAGAAAATCTATTATGTGTTCAAAAGCTCCTTTTCCTTTTCTTGTTTAATGTTTTTTAAAAGGCAAAAGGGAGTCTCATTTTAAGCACACAGGCTTAGGCCATTGTCGCTGAGCTAATTATGAGTTTGCTCACCCAAGACTCCCAAATATCCGAGACGACTCAGAAGGAAGGTTTACTCTTCTAAGAATTGTGAATTCAGAAGCCAGTCCCCTCCACCCCCAATGCGTGATGAAAAAAAAAAAAAAAAACCAAAAAACAAAAAAACACTTGTCCAGTGAATTGCTTTTGATTCTTCCCGCCGGTGACCTTAATTAAGAGACTCAGAACAGGGAGGGGTGGAGTACCCTCTGTCCCCAGGGCGCCTACAGTCCGGAAAGCAAGCCGAGTTTGATATCAGCCCCAGCCACGCCGGCCTTCAGCTTCTCAGCATTGGCACACGCTGCCACCGCCGCCGCCGCCGCCACCGCGCGAGCAAAGCTGGCAGCCCCCTGGGACCGAGGCCCCGCAGGAAGACTGGGACGCCCCGCACACCGGCGCCGGCTCCAGCTGCCAGCGACCTACGTGGACTGCGCGCCAGCCCCACAGCTCCCGCTGGGCTCGGGGCTCTCCCGGCTTGGCGCGGCGCGGCGGCGTCCGCTCCACCCTCTCTTCTCAAACGTACAGTTTATTTATAGGGAGCTAAATTCTCCAACAGGGTGGGGTGAGGGGCAACGAAATGTGTCCAGCCGTCTCCGCGGCTCAGTCCCTGCGCCACAGATCCCACTTGATTAACAAGCAACAGACAAGAGCGAACCGAACCGGCCCAGGGGCCCTCCTCGGGCTATGGGGGCAGGGGGCGGGGGCGGGGGCGGGGGCGTAGTGCCGGGGAAGGAGGGTTGCGGGTGACGGTCAGGGAGGATGGCTGCTGCGGCTCTCAGCTGAAGTGAAGACTCACCGGCCAAGAGCCGGATGAATGACCACCTCTGGGGCGCTTTCTCCTTCCCTTTCTTCCTTGCACTTCCCGAGAAGAAAAGAGGAAAACAGAGAAACAGACAGACAGACAAATTCAGGGCGAAGAGACAAAGAGGGAGGGGGAGGGGAAGAGAGAATATGAATATGAATATTATATTCAAGATATGAAGATATGTGAGGGAGATAAACACCCCGAGAGAATCAAATCTTCTTTCCTGCAATCTCTACAAACACGAGAGGCGTGCAGTTCCCGGAGAGGCTCAGCTGCAGCGCCAGCACGCCCCTCTCCCCGCTCCACCCTGCCCTCTTGCCCTTGCTGGGCCTGCCGCCTGGCCTCCCCTGACTCCTGCCCGGGCTTCGCGGGCCGGGGTACCACTTGGTCCCGCCAGTGTGTAAGTTTCTGGCTCGCCCCGCCCCGCCCCGCCCCGCCCCGCCCCCTCCCGTTCCTTGGCCCCGCCCCAAGCCCGGAGCCCGCTGGGCGGCGCGCTGATTGGCCAGTGCCTGGCGTAGCCGGGCTCGGCAGCTCAGGCTCTCTCCGGCTCTCTCCAGACTCCGCGGCCAGTAGTTTGCGGCATCGGGAGGAGCAGCAGCAGCAGTAGCGGCGGCGGGCGCAGTAAGGAGACGGACGAGCGGGCATAGACGGCAGCAAAGCTCCCGAGCACCATGCCCGGCTTGCCCGGGGGGCACGGGCACCCGCGTCCCTAGCCTGGCGCCGGCCTTTGGCGCGTTGCGCTTCGCGGCACTTCGGCTGAGCAGATTCATCGGAGATCGAAACCTCCCACCCTTGCTCGCTCACACTCCCCACTCACACTCCCCACACCACACACTCACTCTTCCTTTCTCTCACACATTCATATACAGCCCGAGACAGAAAGAGAGAGCGAGACAGACCTCCCGAGTGCGCGAGCGCCCGGGAGGGAGAGAGCCCAACGCAGCGCGGCCAGCGCCTCTCCGGGAGGATGGAATCAAGACGCTCCCGCAAGTAAACTTTGGCGGCGACATAACCGTCGACAGTGGCAGCTGCTGAGGCGGACCCCAGCGACATGCGACTTAACTAGGAGGGCTTACCCCCGCGGCGGCGGCAGCGGCGGCCCTCGGAGCGACACTCCAGCCCAGACCGAGGGAGGAGGAGAAGCCCCTGGTACCCGCGGCGGCGGCCCCGCCTCTCCTGGCCGGTACTGTTGTCGCTTCCCCTTCCCTCCTCTCCATTCCCCGCCCCCGGGCTATTGGAAAGACCGGGACTTTTATTTTCTTGGACAAATTGCCATCGCCCCGTTTCCACAAACTTGACGTGGAAGCTCGGGCTGCGTTGGTAACTTTGATTTCCCAGACGCAAACGCCCGCAGTCCAACTGCTCTGTGGGGGTGACTCCGTGCCCACCTCTGATCCTGGACAGACGCGCCCCTCAAGCCTTCTGAAGCCAACCACAGTGCAAGGGAGCGCGCTCTCGCCTCGGCAGCCTGTCTCCCCTCCCCCTTCCTCTACTGGCCCGGGGACCGCCATCCCGTTCAGCCGGATACTCAGGCGGCTGCAGCGTTTGACAGCAACTCAAACTCCCTCTTGTGATCCCCCCTTTTCCCCAACAGGCCTCGAAAAGGCCACCGTGGCCCCCCCGGACCCCGGAGGGCGCGTTCCAGGCGGGTCCTCTCTCCGCAGTGAGCCAGGAGCACTGGGGGGAGGTCCTTGCGCATGCCAGGTGCACAGACTACGCGCCCGCCAGCCCCAGTGCCGGTGCGCCGCGGCCGGCCGGGCAGTGCCTGAGAAGCTGTGTCCCCACCGGCTTCCCCGCCTTCGCCCCAAGTGCCGTCCGGACTCAGCGGCGCGTCGACCCGGCCGTTCGGACGCCGTCCGACCCGCAGCCCTGCGTCGCTGCGGCCAGTTGCGCCCGGCTAACTTTGAAGGGGGAAAACTGAGTAGCCGGGCTGGAGGGAGGGGGCTCGGGGCCGCGCGGCGCTCCCTCGGCCCCCCGGAGCCCCCGGGCCCCCCGCGAGCCCCCGCCGGGTCCACCGCAACCTCAGCATTGGAGCCGGCGCGGGTGTCCCCCCCGCGCCGCCGGGCCGCCCTGGGCGGGACTCCTCCCGCGGCCTCCGGGGCCCCGGGGCGCGCGCAACAGGCGGCCCGAGTCGGCGGGAAGCTGGAGCGCCGGCGGCGTCGACCTCGGAGGGGTGTGGAGAGGCGAGGCCAGGCAGAGCCCCGCGCAGCCATGGAGTCGCTCCTGCTGCCGGTGCTGCTGCTGTTGGCTGTACTGTGGACGCAGGCGGCCGCCCTCATTAACCTCAAGTACTCGGTAGAAGAGGAGCAGCGCGCCGGGACGGTGATCGCCAACGTGGCCAAGGACGCGCGCGAGGCGGGCTTCGCACTGGACCCACGGCAGGCCTCTGCCTTCCGTGTGGTGTCCAACTCGGCTCCGCACCTGGTGGACATCAACCCCAGCTCGGGCCTGTTGGTCACCAAGCAGAAGATCGACCGTGATCTGCTGTGCCGCCAGAGTCCCAAGTGCATCATCTCGCTCGAGGTCATGTCCAGCTCAATGGAGATCTGCGTGATTAAGGTGGAGATCAAGGACCTGAATGACAACGCGCCCAGCTTCCCGGCAGCACAGATTGAGCTGGAGATCTCCGAGGCGGCCAGCCCCGGCACGCGCATCCCGCTGGACAGCGCCTATGACCCGGACTCGGGCAGCTTTGGCGTGCAGACGTACGAGCTCACGCCTAATGAGCTATTCGGCCTGGAGATCAAGACCCGCGGCGATGGCTCACGCTTTGCCGAACTCGTGGTGGAAAAGAGTCTGGACCGGGAGACGCAGTCGCACTACAGCTTTCGCATCACTGCACTCGACGGTGGCGACCCGCCGCATCTGGGTACTGTTGGCCTCAGCATCAAGGTGACCGACTCCAATGACAACAACCCGGTGTTTGGCGAGTCCACCTATTCGGTGAGCGTGCCAGAGAACTCACCTCCCAACACGCCCGTCATTCGTCTCAACGCCAGCGACCCAGACGAAGGCACCAATGGCCAGGTGGTCTACTCCTTCTATGGCTACGTCAATGATCGCACTCGAGAGCTCTTCCAGATCGACCCACACAGCGGCCTGGTCACGGTCACTGGTGCCCTAGACTACGAAGAGGGCCACGTGTACGAACTGGACGTGCAAGCCAAGGACCTGGGGCCCAACTCCATCCCGGCACACTGCAAGGTCACCGTCAGCGTTTTGGACACCAATGACAACCCACCGGTCATCAACCTGCTGTCGGTCAACAGCGAGCTGGTGGAAGTGAGCGAGAGCGCCCCCCCGGGCTACGTGATTGCACTGGTGCGGGTGTCTGATCGAGACTCCGGCCTCAATGGGCGCGTGCAGTGCCGTTTACTGGGCAACGTGCCCTTTCGGCTGCAGGAGTACGAGAGCTTCTCCACTATCCTGGTGGACGGACGGCTGGACCGCGAGCAGCACGACCAGTACAACCTCACGATCCAGGCGCGCGACGGTGGCGTGCCCATGCTGCAGAGTGCCAAGTCCTTTACCGTGCGCATCACCGATGAGAACGACAACCACCCACATTTCTCCAAGCCCTACTACCAGGTCATTGTGCAGGAGAACAACACGCCCGGTGCCTATCTGCTCTCTGTGTCTGCTCGAGACCCCGACCTGGGTCTTAATGGCAGTGTTTCCTACCAGATCGTGCCGTCGCAGGTGCGGGACATGCCTGTCTTCACCTATGTCTCCATCAACCCTAACTCCGGGGACATCTACGCGCTGCGATCCTTCAACCACGAGCAGACCAAGGCTTTTGAATTCAAGGTGCTGGCTAAGGACGGCGGCCTGCCCTCGCTGCAGAGCAATGCCACTGTTCGGGTCATCATCCTCGACGTCAATGACAATACCCCAGTCATCACCGCCCCGCCCCTGATCAATGGCACTGCGGAGGTCTACATACCCCGCAACTCCGGCATAGGCTACCTGGTGACCGTTGTCAAAGCAGACGACTACGATGAGGGCGAGAACGGCCGGGTCACCTATGACATGACAGAGGGCGACCGCGGCTTCTTTGAAATAGACCAGGTCAATGGCGAGGTCAGAACCACTCGCACCTTCAGCGAGAGTTCCAAGGCTTCCTACGAGCTTATTGTGGTGGCTCACGACCACGGCAAGACGTCTCTCTCTGCCTCGGCGCTCGTCCTGATTTACCTGTCCCCTGCTCTCGACGCCCAAGAGTCGATGGGCTCGGTGAACTTGTCCCTGATTTTCATTATCGCCCTGGGCTCCATTGCCGGCATCCTCTTTGTCACTATGATCTTCGTGGCGATCAAGTGCAAGCGAGACAACAAAGAGATCCGGACCTACAACTGCAGGTAGAGCCAACTTTTCTTTCTTTCCTTCTTTGTCTTGGGTGAATAAGATGTATCTGTCTCTGTGTGAAAAATCCCAGTGCTTTTGTTCCCTACTTCAATGCATGCACCCACTTACAGCGCTTCTTTTTGGAGGCGGGAGGAGGGGGGAGTTTGTGGCAGCCCAAGTTGATCAATTCTTTTGATCTGACAATTTGCTGGAAGACAATCATTTACTGTTTGAATGGATTCTGTCACATAATGATGATGAGCAGAAAAGCAATTATCATTTTAAAATTTGCACAGCTGTCTCTATGAGGTAGTTATGGCAGAAAAAATAAATGAGAGAAAGAGGAGAGGGAGAGAGAGAGAAAGATTGATTTTCAGCAGAGCCATGAAGTACTACAACTTGATTTGGGGGCTGTACTGTTTTGGGGACAGGTACTGAAAGGAAAGGGGGTGCTGACAGCTACCCTGTTCTGTGTAGAGAGAAACTCTGAAGAGAGCCTGTGAGTGGGAGTCTAAGGTAGAAAACAGAGTTGGGGGGAGAGAGAACAGGAGCGGTGAGAGGAAGCAGGTGATTAGTGTTTTTTAGTGTGTTCTTGGCTTGTTTTATATCCAGTCCCCAAACATCTGGCTATGTGAAGTGAAATTCTTCCAGTCATCTATGTGTTTTCAAATATCTGGTTGTTGGGCATAGAGCCCAAACATCCCAACGAGGGACTGGGCTTTTGCATCCACATGTTTCACTAGAAATTGCAATCTTCTGGAGTTGATGGCGCTTTCCTCTAACGTGGGACTCTGCTGTGGCACTAAGAGCTGGTCCCTACCAGTGGATGTCACTATGGGCTATTGTGTTACAGCTTTCCTTGAAATGTGTGCAGGATGTGTGTGTGTGTGTGTGTGTGTGTGTGTGTGTGTGTGTATGAGAGAGAGAGAGAGAGAGAGAGAGAGAGAGAGAAAGGAGAGAGAGAGAGAGAAAGGAGAGAGAGAGAGAGAGGTGGAGGGTGAAGAGAGAGGTGAGAGGGGAGAGAGAGGAGGGAGAGAGAGGACAGCAGAATAGAAATGTGGAAACTGGAATGACAGGTAGTAACTTTTTTGAAAAAAGATTTCCTGAGAAGCACTTTGGAGGGTCTTGCTGAAGCCCTTCCTTACAATTAGATAGAACAAATAAGTCTAAGTATTTCTAGAATCCAATATCCAATTTAGGATAATACGTGTAGCGTTTTTATTATTTTTCCAGCAGTGTCTCATCGAAACGGTTGAAAAAAAAGTTTCTTTAATTTGCTGAAAATGAATGATGCTATTTCCAACCAAGGTGTGTGTGTGCTTTCAATACACCTACACACCCAGTGTGTCTTTCATGCCATCTGTGCTTGCATGTTAATCAGTCAAAATATGTTCCTGTAAGTCCGATTTGTATTTGACACCAACTGAAATGCACACTTCTGTGAATCAGAGCCCCCTGAATATGTAACAGCCATGCAATTATTGTTTCCCTTTTACTATTCTCTGCGTTACACAAGTTAGTAGACAAATGCTAACCACACATGAATATCAATCAGGTGCCATAAAAGAGCAGCTGCAATGCCTCATAAATGCTTTAATCCTGTTACTAGTGAAATGGCCATGACTTTTCTTTCCTTCAGCTCCGAGTCATTTCAGATGGGAGAAATGGAAATTAATATTGCTCTTACCTTTGAAACCTGTGACTGCCAGTGGCGATTTTTATAGGAGAAAAATGTGAGGTCTATAAAATTTTATTTATATGGAGATAATGATGGAGGGGACTCTTTTTAGGACATTTCCTCAGCATCAAGTAAATTCGTAAGACCCTTTCCCTGATAAAAAGGAAACCAACTTGAAATAAAGATATTGAAGGCTTTGCCACCTCTTGGTGATGTATGACTAGAAGTGAGAGCTCTTTCCGAGAGCTTGCCAGGGAGATCATTAAACAGGGAGGAGAGCATTCTAATTGGGGGGGAAAAAAAGCAAATCTCAGTGCTCTCCAACTTCACTCGTATGTGTATTTTGTAAAGAGCTCTGTTTCCTGTGCTGGTTTGGGATTAATGAAGTACAGTTTAATTAAATAATTGGTCAATACAGAAAAGGCTGCGCAATGAATGCCTCAGCTGAATAATTGGACGGGGCATCGCCAAACTTACCCTTCATGGGGAAACAAAATGATTAGAACTTCCCATTGATTCTGTAAACAGATTAGAAAAGAAAATCAAGCCCCAGACCTGGGGTCTTTGGGAATTTATCTGCTCCCAAGTCCGATAGGTAGGTAGGTAGGTAGCAGCAGCTTGCCCTCACTGCAAGTCTGCCTGGGTACCAAGCCAAGGGTGAGGGGAACACAACTGCTCAGCTGTAGGAAGATCCTGGGGCTGGGGGAAGAATGTGCCTGGGGAGATTGCTCAGACTTTTTAGAAACCTAAAGTTCAGGAGCTTGTCTTTCCATGTATTAAGCAGAGGTGTCTTGTTCTCAGCCTCTACAGAGCCTCTTCCTCACATGCATTCATTCTGAGACTTGCGAGATGATCTGCACTTGCTGCTTGAATTGGGCTCCCTTTTTGTATTCAGACAATTAGCTTTGTCGAATGAGAATACAGGCACCGTCTTTCCCTCGTAAAGATCAGCTTGTATTATTTATTAACCCTATTGTTTTGCTGATTATTGCTCAGAAATTGAATTTCCAAACAATAAGGTGAATCATTATGTGCGAAGTAATAAATGACTTTGAGAACCTGGCTATGTATTTAAATGTATTTTTTTTGACAAGTCTCTTAATGCTTGGTCTTTGGTGCACGTTACTGGGTCTGTGTCAGTGTTAATTAAATTGAGCTCTTTATGTTCCAGTTGCAGCACAGCTGCTTATAGGTACACCTGAATGGAGAAGGATGCTGAATGCACTAACCTTTAAATTCCTTTGCAGTAATTGTTTAACCATCACTTGTCTCCTCGGCTGTTTTATAAAAGGACAAAACAGCAAGTGTCTGCATTGCATCTCGGTTTCTCCCATTAGCGAGGAGCAAGACAAAAAGGCAGAGGAGAAAGTGAGCCTAAGGGGAAAGAGGTAAAAAGGCATTTCCCCTCATTCAAATGGGTTTGGCTATCTGATTTCTCGAGGAGAGGCGGGGGTGGGGTGGGGAGGAGAAGGGAGCAGGGCTAGGGCAGGGGGAAGGAGGGTGTGGAGGAGAGGAGCTGAGGATTTGGCAAAGGACGGGGTCTGGTCTACTCCAGCTCAAAAACTGATCAGGTCAATCACAGAGGAACCTGACCGAGGGTGTTCACCACATGGCAATTGCCTGGAGGAACTGCAAAGGGGCTTACTTTTTTTTATTTCCTTCTATCTCCTCTTCCGTTAAGTTAGGACTTGCTTCTTATTTCACCCAGGAGTTCCTTTGGGTTCCAGGGAAGCTCCAGATTTGAGCATTTTCATGCTTTCTCTCCCATAGGCTCAACTTTCCTCATCCCCACACCCTTGTTAAATGGCCACTCACAATGAGAAATTCCAAATCCAAAGTATAGAAACTTTTTTTGGGTGGGGGGAGTGGGAGGTTACTATGTTTATTATAAAAACTTTATGGCCCTCAGCTTGTTTTCGCATGTGAAAAGAACAGGGAGAAACCCGATGATGTAATGCACCAGAATAAGAAGCTGGAGCGGAGATGGGGTGCAACCCTCTGGGGTGCTTAATGTTGATTAATCAATCGCTGCATGGTTTGGGAGGGCGTTAGCGATACATGCTGCCTTTTCTATCACATAGAATCGCTGAGTACTCCTATGGGCATCAAAAGAAATCAAGCAAGAAGAAAAAAATCAGTAAGAATGACATCCGCCTGGTACCCCGGGATGTGGAGGAGACAGACAAGATGAACGTTGTCAGTTGCTCCTCCCTGACCTCGTCCCTCAACTATTTCGACTACCACCAGCAGACCCTGCCTCTGGGCTGCCGCCGCTCTGAGAGCACTTTCCTGAATGTGGAGAACCAGAATACCCGCAATACCAGCGCCAACCACATCTATCATCACTCTTTCAACAGCCAGGGCCCCCAGCAGCCAGACCTGATCATCAACGGTGTGCCTCTGCCCGAGGTGAGTGCAGCTAAGCAGCTCTGTTAGGTCCTCCCAGACCTTTTTCCCCCCATGCTGCTTGCTGGACCCCATAGGCCTCTATGGTGCCACATTCTGTGGCAGGGGTGGGGAGAACTTCTCTGCCTAAGCCCATTTCCATGATCAGGGTTTGCTACCAGTAGTTCTTGGGGCAAGGGGTAAACCAACATACTGGGCCTTCGTAGGGTGGATGTTGGGAGTGGGAGCTCAAGGTCTGAGCCTTTGGCATACCTGTGTGGTATTCTGGCCTAAGACGGATTTGCTTCACCTGTTGCCAATATGACATGCTTGCCAGCCAGTGGTACCCATACTCCAGTTAAAGTGGCTGAGTAAGAATCAACAAGTAGTCTTAAAGATGGATGAACCCTAGAAGGCTCCAGGGCCAATTTCCTAGTGTGACAGTGATTCAGCCTCCTTAAGCCCCGTTTGCTTTTTCTTTGGTCATATACGTGCTTTGCTGAGAATATGGATGGGCTGGTTAAAGGGAAGCAAGGAAAAAAAAAGCCACTTTGCCATTTCTTAGTAGTTCTTATGGGGACATTTGACAAATGAGGAGGTTGAAACTGTCACTATGAAAATTTCAGGAATCAGCTATGCTTTTGAGTTAGCTCTGTTTCTCTTCACTGAGAATGAATGTTTTCAAGTGGAAGCATCTTTTTTTTACACATTATGTGGCCCGATGTTTGCTGGCTATTGAAATATTTCAGGGTAGTGGGGTGATAACATAGATGATGGTGGGTTGGTGGCTGGGTGGAAATAATAGTGCTTAAGTTAATTTCAGTTTTCCTTGAATTACTTAAGTCCCTCTTTGGTTGGAAATTTGATGCTCTGGGAGGCATGTGCCCTCTTTCAGGCCACTAATGAAAGGAATACTGCATACTTGCAGAGCACTTCACAACCATTGTCTCCTTTGATCCTTATAGTGAGGTATCTTGATAGATTGCCCTTCCATAGATGATGAAATGGAGGTCCAGAGATACTAAAGGAATTGTTCACAGACTCACAGAGTGGGGACATCCGGAGCGTACTAGACTACAGGACTCTAACTCTGGCCAGTACTGCTTCAGTGACACCTTCCTGCCTGAGAAATAATTCACCTGACATACCGGGGCTAGAATGCATATAAAATGGCCTCATAGAATTTGTATCAGTTTCATAGGGCAAAGGGTTTTAGGACCACTTTCATTGACTGCTCCTCCTAGTTCCTGAAAAATATGTCTCATCAGAATTAATGGGACCAAAAAGCAGAGCTTTTAATGAGAAACTGATGATCTTGCAGCAAGAGAAACACTTCATATTGTCGATCTATAAATCTATAAATAAGGATTTATTGAAAATCCAGTATTATTTGAGGCTGGCTCAGTTATAATGATGAATGTTAGTGAATACTACTAGGAACTAGACCATAGCCTTTTTGGAGGACTACTTGTGGACCGCCAAGAGTTCAGCAATGGAGAGGGAGAGGTAGTGCTATTAGTGGAATCAGATAGACCATGATTTTGAATCTGGGGGATGCATCTTGCTATGGAATCCCTCTGAGACTCTGTTTCCTCATCTACAAAATGGGTACATCTATCAAGCAATGTTGATCCAAGGAATAATATGACACTATGTAATGTAAGGGGTCTGACCCATAGGTGCCCCCTGAACTGTAGATCTCTTCACGAGACAATAATTGAAGAATCACTGTTGCAATGGCCTGCACACCTGAGTGTGACTCCCTAGGCACTTGTAACCAAAGAGGAATTTAAGCTGGTTCTGTATAAACAAGACTTAGAAAGTGGTGTGGTTACAGAATTCATATTGGAATTTTAAACAATGGAGGTAAAAGAGACCAAGGTTGTGGGTTCAGGTGGCGACTGCTGTTGCTTGTGGAGGTGGACAAAAGAATTGAATCCTGAGGGCTTGGTGATTATTTATGCAATGAATTCAAGGCACTGGAGCCCTGGTGTCTATGAGATGCTTGGAGCGGGGAGGAGATATATGAATATGTCTGCATGGTTTACCTAAGATCTTGGTGTTCTTTCTGAGTTTCTCAAAATGGGCAGAATGAAACAAATTATTGCTTCAGTTATTTACAAAAGCCATTGAAAGTCTGAATACTCATCCTATCTCTGACTCACAAAGTTGGATGCTCTCTTTATTTTAACAAAATCACACAGATCTAGTGTCTAGAGTCAGGGCTGAGACAGCATGTATTAGAAACAATGAGGTTAAGTGTGTTATTTCTAATACACAATCCTGGAGAATTCAACTAATAAACCCATTCAGGAAGGGGAGAGACCCACTTACAATAGAGCACAAATCAGGCCATTTAACCTGCATCTGTCACAGAGTCCTGCATGGGGAAAATGACACTTCTCCTTTTCTTCCCATACCAGAGGTCCTTGAACGTGGTCTAGGTAGAATACTTACGTACAGTGAAATATGTCAAAGAGCATGAATGATCGATTTATACATTCACCTAGTATTTGTTGAGTGTCTGTTCTTTGTAAGATTCTGCTCTAAGCTCTGGTGTTAGAGAAGTGAAAAAGATGTTCTCTGATCTCAAGGAATGCACATTCTAATGGAGGAGCTAAGCAAACAGGTGCTTTGCATTATGGAGTGATAAATGCTACTATCAGGTACAATGGCATAGTCTCCATTATTAGGATAGTAATATCCTAATACATTTCCTCCGTTTTCTTTATATTTTCCTGATTAATTAATCCATCCAAGAAATCAACATATATTAAGCAATTATAGCACAGAGTAATAAGTGCTACATCTGATAAATACAAGATTCTGTGGAAATTTCTGTATTAAATCTTATTATGTCATGTACACCTTTCTCTATATTATTTCGCACCAAAGCATACTTTTATTTGTTCATTAATTCAACCCAGGAGCATTTATTGCACAGTTAGAACACGCCAGACATGTTACACCTTGCCGAGGATACAAAAATGAAACACTTGATCCTTGACCCCAGGAAGCTTACAGGGAGACAGACAAGTAAACAGGTCATTTCAATTCAGGCTGACATCTCTTTCCTGAGCAAATGTTACATTCTTACTCTCCAGACTGGGATGGAAGGTCACTCACTATACATTAGGTTCCTCTGCTGGGCTACCTTGTGACAAACTCACTCCTTTCCTTAGCTGCAGAGTCAGTTACAAGGCTTACTGACAGATGCATTATAGAGGAGCCAGAATTGCTTCCCCAGAATTGCTTCCCTCACAGAACCCCGTCAACAATTTGAAGTTTACAACCATGCCCTTAGATCCAATCAGTAAGCATTGTTTGAGTGTCCATTATGTGCTCAGCTGTATGGCAGGTACCACGGGGATCCCAAATAAATGTAAGATGTAACATCTGCCATCAGAGTTCATAGTCTAGTTGGGGAGTTTAGATCACCCAGGTGATTTCCCTGTGAGCAACACAAAGGAGTTTCCAAGCACGGGTCATTTTGTAGCCTCCTTTGTCTTTCCCTGGAAGCCTTGCCATCATTTTATATGTAGATTGACTGTTTGAGCTCTCTCGAGGTTTGGTGCTGATTTGAGGATAACTTTTGTATCAGTGTGCAGACCTAGCCACAGCTGAACATGGTTGGTTCTAGAAACCAAAGGGAACATAACTTTAAATGCAGGTAGGCAGGTAAAGGGCGTGGAGCACTAGTCTAGAGAACTGGAACTCAGCCTTTAGAATTACAGAGACCATCTTGCCTGAAAGTGTATATCATCATTTACCCATCTTCTCATGTTGGTCAGGAAATCAGCTATGTGGATTTTGTGGTTTTGTACACAAATTTGAGGAGGGAACGTGGAGGATGCTTTGCTGTTTACAGAAGACTTTTGTAGAATTAGTGATGTCAGGTATCTCTTAAATATTTTAAATGGAAGGATGAGATTTGTATTCCTTGGCATCTTGGTTTATTTAGTTTACAGACTTAGTGTATGTGTAAGTAAATGTGTATGTATGTGAGTGTGTGTGTGTGTGTGTGTTAGGGTGTGTGTATGGGTGTATGGGGTGAAGGGAGAGTGAAGAGAGGGGAAAGGAGCTTAAAAAAGAAATATAGAACTGAGAAGAGAGAAAGATGGTAGTTTTGTCAGTTTGCTAAGATTTTTCTAAAATTATTCTAGTTTCTATAGAGGCTCCTCAGTATGGCAAATAATTTTCTTCCAATCTTATGGAATGGAGGCATGCCTACTGGGTGCCTCTGGATGCTGGAAACTGTTACTCCTTGTCCTTCAGCATCCCTGCGTTACCCTTTTTGTCACCCAGGCCGTGGTCATTGTTGGGAGGAGGAAAATGCAACTCATTTCTTCTGCTGGTAATGAAAACTTGGGTAGGACCTCTTCCTCCTCCTGCATTCAGGAGGGGTGAAATGGCCAAAGATCCAGTCTCTTTGGTGAGGTGTATTTTAATTTTAGTTTTTTAGTATTGAATGTTTTGGAGCTGACAACTCTAAGAGAGCTCCCAGAATTCTCATTGTAGGTACGTAGGGATTTAGATTTAGAGTTCAAACTCAGTCTTGAGTTCTCCCTTTTTATTTTTCCTCCTTTTGCTGGCAAACAGTAGCATCTTTGATATGAGACATCCTCAGGGTATGTGCGTGCTCTGCTAGGGTGGCTCACAGAGCAGTTTCATAAGTAGCAATGGGAGAGTTTGCAGGACGAGGATGTGTGTGGCCGATCAGATTGAATGCTTCCAATTATCCTACCGAAAGTCTCAATGCATTTTATCTTAGTGCAGATAATGAAACTGAAACATCAGTTAGGCTTTGAAGAAAAGTAAGAAAGAAATAGCTCAGCATGCTTTGGTCCCTAAAAAGAGTTTTAAAGTTAGGGATTTGTAGTTATTTGAGTGAAACTCTGAGCTAAGGAGCTGGAAAAGCAGCCACAAACCTATCAGATGTCAGATTCAGAAGTCACTAGAAAATTAATCGGTACGATGAGGCTGGTTTGGACAGCAAGATAATGACACAAATCACCACCTCCAATTAAAACAAACCAACAAACCCTTCAGTGAGCATTTTTTTATTTTACTTTCCTTGTTATGACAGGGTCTTAGAACTATCTAAGTCTTATCCCTAAGGGTCAAAAGTACCCCTCAGGCTGCAGAAGGAAGCAGTGGAAAACAGTGTAGCCTGCATCTTTTCAAGGCTAACGCCAGTTTTCTTAAAAAAAAAAAAAAAAAGGCTCCACTTTTACTGAGAGAAACTCTAGGGCCACCTGTTGCCTACACTGCATCTTATTGGCCCGTTTCACACCTAGCCGAGGCAGTGCGTTTCCCAGAGGGGATCCACTTGCAAGATGTGTTCCAGAATAAACTGTTCCTCTGTCGTCTCCATGCAACTGCTGCAGAACTGAGTTAGTTTACATTAGTATTTGCTAATTTATTATTATCATTCCTTATTGGCAATTAACTGGTTACGTTAGAGATCACCGCTCTCCCCATACACCTTCACTAAAGTTGAGCTCAGCCAGAGCGCTTGCTAATGATCCCAAGATTTTTCTCCCTAGGCGACTGGAGGTAAGACATTTTCCATGGAGGGCTCTGAGGCTTTGGAATTCCTCTTATCAGAGGACCACTCGTTTTGGGTCCCAGTAGCCCCACCTGGGTTTTCCCTGGCTGTCAGTCGGATTTATAAGGTGGGAGGAGCTGCAGACCTCTCCCTCCCTAACCTTGCCGTAGTCTTTGCTGTGCCTTTGGTATACTGTGCCCGGGAGGCTGAAGCTAAGAGATTGGGGGATGGCTTGTGAGGAGTTGGAACACTGAAAAAGGATGAAATCACCTCCTGGCAGAGCTGGAGTCTTTCAGTTGTGGCGCTGCAGTGGATCTGAGGCGTCTGCTTGGAGTTTGAGATGTTGACCCCTCTGCATGTGTATCTCAGCTTCCAGGGCTTGGGGGAGGCCAAGCTTGGCTGGCTTGAGCATCTCAGACGTGGGTGAATGAAGGCATTCGTACAAGAGGCCTGTGTGTGAGAGGTGGGAGGCTGGCTCTGGAGCGGCCATTTTCCCCCACTGAGAGGAGGCTTGATTTCTTGATGTGTGACTGGCTGGCCTTTAATGTGAGCCTCATTTACTTCGAACAATTGAGAGGCTTGAAGTGAAAGTCCCAGAGGATCAGTTGTTTATAGAGGGAAATGCTCTTCAAGTTACATTTCCCCTTCGGCTGTTGTGTAGTTACGAGCGGTTTTGTGTGGGCTGTGCAGGGAAGGTCACTCTGCATCTAGTGGGTGTACTCAGGCTGCTCACGCCTCCTCACGTCCCCCAGGGAACCAGGGCAGCAGCCCGGAGCTGCAGAATAGCTCTGTCAGCCCCGGGAACTTGGGCTCCCATGTGGAAACCTCATTTGCTATCATTCAGCATTATTCAGTATTTTGCTTAAAAATACTGGCTAGGACCACACAGCTCCACAGCACTCCTGGAGGAGATGTCAGAAAGGACCAGTATTTCTACTCTATAATCATGAAAAAATGGGGTTGAGGGCAGGCAAATGACTCGCTGAGGCACGCATCATTTGGGACCAGACTGGACTCCATTTTGCTTGATGGCAGTTCCTCTGTTACAGCTTCAAAGTGTTTTCTGTCACAGAACAGACAACCTGATTAGGTTCCACAGGAGGACCTGTGGCTATACCTTTGGCCAGTAGTCGTGGTCCTGAAAAGTTGTGCAGCGAGTGTTTCCTTTGTAAATTAAACCCCATGTTAACCACAGCGATGGCACTCCATATAGAAACCCTGTGGTGGATTATTTCATAAAGGAAACAGCCCTGGCGTAACATGAGTAATCAACTCCTTACCGATTTCCTTTGTATGGCTGGATTTTTCACGTATTTTGTTTGCTTAAAGTGCAACTCCTCACACTGGCAAGATTTACAAAACCTTTGAAAGGTGGACTAATTCATTATTCCCTTGACTTCTCACAGTTTAGCCTTTCTGGTTGAATCACACTTAATTAAAAAATGTAATTATGTAATATTTAAAATACACGGAGTCCAGAGAAGACATAATATCGCCCAGATTTAACAAATGTTAACATTTCGTATTTGCTCCAGATGTAAAAAAAAAAAAAAGTAAAAGCTTACAGCTGCCCTCTTCCCATCCTATTCCTCTCCCTCCATTCTTTGTAAGTCTGTAGCTGGAAGAACAGAAAACCATAGGAGTGCTTTGGTGCTTTTTGTCTTAGCCTCTTGCGTTCACTTCGGAAAGCAGATGACTCTCACTTTGCCACCCCAGGTCTTGAAAGCTCCCCAAGTCAATACGGGTTTGCTGGGTTGAGTAGTGCCTGGCAGTTACTTTGGAAAATGAAAGGGCTCTCTTAGACTTCCTTTAAATCCCGTCTTTTGGGGAGGGAGACAATTACTTTTTGGAAAGAAGAGAAATGAGGGTGAGAGTTAGATTGACAGACAGACAGGTGTTAGGGGCAGCTATCTTGAGTTTTGAGCAGACCATTTGGGATGAAGCAGGCAAGAAGTGGCTGTGAAGCCTGCCTTCTCCTTGAGCTCAGTGTTCATGGACAAGCATCAGGGCTTCTTCATGTCAGATGCTTAAACACTGCCTTGATGTGCATAGTCTTTGGATGCTCCATTAAGTCTCTGAGTGCCAGGGTGGCCAGTTTTCAGCTTCTCCCACCGGGCCCCATCTGGCCACTGTTCTGTGGCAAGCTGCTCTCCCTCACTGCCACCAGCACTGGTCTTGGCAGTCTCTGCTTTCTGGATTATTTTTGCTCCTAAATCTGATTTCCAGAGCATGAAGGGCACCTCGTCTCTGATTGTGTAGTTTGCTCTTCTGAACAAAATGGATTCCCTGTATAAGTTGGCAGGAAGGTAAGTTCAATCCAAAGGCTAGACTTTCCCTGTAGAGATGTGTGTGTGTGGGTGGCGGGGAGAGGGAGAGGGAGATGGGGGGAGAGAGAGAAAACATTATCTGTTTCCCTCATTCACTTATTCTGCCTCTGAGGTGAGGGAGCCTTTGTGAGCTGGCCTGATTGTACACGTATCTGTGAGCTTAGGTTCTCAGAGCCTTCTCCTCACCCCTTGACACTCTGCTGGTTGCCTCCCTGAGGAAATGCTTATAAGCCTAGTCACAGCAGGGTGTGATCCCCCCAAATGTGAGGCCAGGGCACCCCAATTTGATATAGCTCAGAGACGATATCCTGGTGACTATTTTTAATTGAGAACTGAGTAGGCAGCCGCCAAATAGTCATTGCCGTGCAGACAACCTAGCTTAAGAAAACCTTATAGGGAATTGCAATTCCTTGGAAATAATTCTCTGAGGTTCAGTTTCTCTTTTTGTCTTTCTTGGGCATAATTCTGTTTAAAGTCCTCCTCTTCCTCTTTAATTCACTTGGCTCAAGGAAATCTGGTTTGGGCTGCCTATGTGTACAGGTACTTTGCTATAAAACCATATCTTTTCTAAGTGAGATGTATGACTAGGGAGACTGGATCAGACTGCACTCATATGGATTGACTTAACCTTTAAGCAACTTTTTTTTTTTTTTAATAACTAAACATGCCTGTAATCTAGCATTCATATTTGAAACTTGACATGCTGGAGGGATGCGGGGCTCTGGAAATGTAGGAACAAGCAGAGATGTTGAACAGCTTGTTGGAAGACTGATTTCCTCCTCTGTGCTGCCAGGCACAGAGGCCATGGTGAGGACACAGGCATGCTGCACTCAGAAGACTGGCATTGACTCTGATCTTGCCGTATTGGTCATTTCTTTAATTAGTGCATTTCCATTTTTGCAAGTATAGACTTTCGAGTGATGGAGTATGCTAATGGCAACATTTATTCCTAAGAGCTTAGGGGAGAGAACATGATGGCATTAGTATTAAATAATGGCTTTTTCATAGTGAGATTTTGCCTGATTTTTTAATTGCAAAACAATTTGTGATAGTTATGCTTCTTTAGAAACAAATCTCCAGTGCTATATATGAAACACCAATTTTCTGTGTGGCTTGTGAGCTTGCTAATGGGATGTGTGTCCTTGTACCTCTAGGTCACTCGTTCTAATTTTGCCTCTACTTGTAATTCTTTAGAAAAAGAAAAAGGCGTGTGCTTTGTTGCAGTAAGAAATACAATAAGGAAATTCCTGAAATGGAAAGAAAGTTAAAATGCTTTTGCGCAAACTCTACATTGTGTAGTGGCCTGATAAGAGCAAAATTTTATAAAACTGGTAAGCCATACCTACCATGGCACTGAGTGTTGTTGGAATGGCATCGAGGGCTCAGTCTTTGCACATCTGATCATCTGGTGCCCTCAAGAAGCCATCATGGAAGGTGGAGAAAAAAATCTGGAACTGCAAAGGTTTGTGGCTGTGCATGGTGTCATATTTGGAGACATGGGATCAAAAACATGTGTGACACTCGCAGTACCTTCCTTTCCTCACCCTGTGAGCCTACTGAACTCCATTGGGACGGTTATCTCTAATGTCTGTATCACCCTGAATCCCTGTATTCCCAAAGATAATGGTCTAGAAATCTATGATTCTGGAATGGTGAGGGGAGGTCACTTGCAAAACAGACAAAACAGAATTAAAAACTTCATAAAAGAGGAGCTTTAGTTTATTGAAATCTATTATTACAAACGAAACCAGACTCCAAGACACTGAGAATTCTGAAAAATCCAAACAGATGTCT